>NC_056743.1:1216791202-1216938702 GCF_019279795.1 Protopterus annectens
TACCAACTTGCAGGGACCCTCCCAAGCTGCTTAAAGCTTGTTGTGTCTGACAGGAATGAGAACCATTACCTGCTGCCCCATAGCATAATCTCTAGTTCAAGCATTCCTTTCATACCACACCTTTTTCTGTTGTTGGGCTTCTGCCAGGTTCTCCTGAGCCAAACCCATGAGTTCCCTGAGCCTTGTCCTGAGGCTCAGGACTTATGCAACAACAGACTCCTTGTGAGTCTCGCACTCACCTTCCCACTCATCTCAAATTAAATCTAGAGGTCCCCTCACCCTATGCCCATACAGCAACTCAAAGGGTGAAAAACATGTGGATTCCTGGGGAACTTCTCTGTAAGCAAACAGATGGGGCAAATATTTGTCCCACTCCCTCTTAAACTGATCTGCAAATGCCCGTAGCATGGACTTCATTGTAGCGTTTAACCTCTCAACAAGCCCATTAGTCTGGGATGGTAGGGGGTGGTTTTCATGTGCTTCACCCCACAGGACTTCCACAGACAAGCCAGCAGGTCTGACATGAAATTGGCACCGCAGGACTTCCACAGACAAGCCAGCAGGTCTGACATGAAATTGGCACCGCTGTCAGTGAGTATTTCTTTTGGGAAACCTACCCTGCTGAAAATCTCTAACAAAGCATTTGCCACCTTCTCTGCCTCAGTGGAGATTAAAGCCACTGCCTCAGGGTATCGTGAGCATAATCCACTACCACTAGGATATACTCTTTCCCTGTCGAACTTGGGGTACTCAGAGGACCCACAATATCCATAGCTACTCTCTGACTTGGCTCCTCAATCACAGGTAAAGGCATCAAAGGAGCTCTCACCTTGTCTCCTGCCTTGCCTATATTTTGGCACTGCTCACAGGTCCTGCAGTGCCCTGTTACATCTCTGGAAATTCCAGGCCAATAGACATTCTGCATAATGCATCTCTTTGTATGTTGTATGCCCATATGACCCGCAAAGGGAATATCATGGGCTATGGCTAGAATTGCCAGATGGTAGGCTCTAGGCACTACCAACTGCTGCACTCTTTCACCTTCTAGCCCTCCCTCAGGGGTCCACTCTCTGTATACTAACCCTTTGTCCCAGTATACAGATCCCCCTTTCCTTGATAATCAGGTGCATTCCTAGCTACCTCCCTCAGGCCTTGCAATGTAGGGTCTGAGAGCTGATCCTGTCTCAACTCTCTCCTTGTAACCCTTCCCAGCTCCCCTTCCAAAGGAATTCTGGCATCCTCTGACAGTGGTGCCTCACTGTCAGCCTGGGTACTACTACTCACCTACCTTTGCAGTCACTCTGTCCAAGGGACCATCAGTACCCACAAGCAGCTGTGGCTCACCTTCAGTCTCACTGCTACAGGGTATCTCCCTCCCTGAAGTAACCACCTCAGCAGTCCTGGCTGCAAGTATGCAGTCTGTCTGGGTCTTCCCCAGGCTACCAGACTCACATGCTTGTCTCCTAGCCTGACCGCATGTAACTGCATAAGCACATGGTACTGCTTCATCCAACTCCTTCTCTCTCAGGACATCTGCAGGATGGTAGTGTAGTATCCCTGTTGTCTCAAGACAACGTACTATTGGCATTTTGTCTTTCCCACTTACTGGCTCCCTCACCTTTGGTTCCTCACCTTGCCTCCATGGACATCTGTATGCCACATGGCCCCACTGATTGCATTCAAATTCTGCTTAGCTCCAGTTGTATTTTTAAGTCCAATGCAGAAAGGTTGAGCTATCCATTCTCCGAGGGAATTATATCTCCACTGCCAGTCTGATTGTCCTCCTGGTTGCTGTTTTCTGATGCAGCTGTAACCAAGGCTGCAATCAGGTCCACCTTAGTCAGGTTTCCATGCACCAGTTCCCTAGCCTGGCACATCTCCGCCAGCTGGCTCCTTGTCAGCTTTCCATACTCCTCTGCTGACATGCTGCCTGTTCACCCTGACTAACTAAGCTAACAAAAGAAATAAAACAATTGTGATCTGAACTCTGAGTATTCACTGTGTGGCTGTTTTAGAGTACAAAACACCATCAAAGTTCACTGTAAACAAGCTACAGGATTCACTCTACCCACACTACTACACGCCAATTAGTATATGCCATCTAATTAATATGTGATGTGGATTTCCCACTGCTGCCAAACACAAATGTGAGGATATCCCAACCACTGCCACCAATTAATATGTGATGCCCGTGCCCTGGCCCAGCAATCAAGGAGCCTCAATCCTCACCACTACCAAAAGATAGGGTGTCTCATATATGAGGAAAGGATAACAAATACACACAGTAAAGTGCAATTTCCCTTAAGAGTACACAGAGATCACAGTCAGTCTGGGCCTGGTCACTCCCTTGCTTCCCAAATCCCCAATAAGACTCCCCACTGGCACAGCTATAGGGTCCAGATCTCAGCCTATCTGGGCAAGCTAAAATCTCCAGCACCCTCTCTGTCCAACCAGTGCTTTGTGTCCCTGCCCAAGTAGCTGACACACACACACTTTGAAATAAGAGTTTACACAACCACACAGACACTTCTGGGGAAGGCTGGCACAGGTTCTCCAACTGTGCCCCTTTTACCCAAACTATACAGTAGTAATTACTGCCACCACCCAGCTAAAAGTATCAGCTACCCAAAGGCCCTTAAAAGGGTGTCCAGTTATTACTGTGCAATATTATTATCCAATTGGTAAGTGTGACTAATCAGTCAAGGCTTATTAGAGTGGCTTTGTACAATAAACTCTATAAATATGCAATGTACTCTAGAGCTTAACTTATCTCTGTACAAACCAGCCACAGTTAAAAGGTTTTAAAATATTTAATAATAAATAATTAAAACCTCACGATAATACTTTCTACTACATAGTGCTAGTCAAAAGGGTTCAGAGATCACACAAAAATACTTAAAATAAATCAGTAGTACAGTTATGACATCACAGAAAAACACTTAGTCTAATCTTTATAATCCCTAGCTTATCTAAAAGAAAACACAAGTCTAAAATAACTTACTTAAGACACAGGCAGAATGCTGAGTTGGACAGTCCAGACAAAAATGCTTAATAATCTCTGGCTCTTACTGTTTAAATTGAAACTACAGTTCTGCTAAAACATTACATCATATTTTACACTTTCCTGGTGTTCCCAGGCTACACATTAACTGCATTTACATTCTTAACATCTCCCTTTTGTTATCTTGCAGCTGGTCAGGAACAGAGCAATAAAATACATTTGCTTGTTTAAATCTAGTAATTTAACTCTTGGTTAGAACAATAGAAATCATTTCTTCATCTAGACTTTTTGGTACCACTGTCTATTTCAAAGGATTACCACATGCTTTTATGGCACGTAAAAATCTACTGCCAATCATTAGCGGACCGGAGTTCCGCTGTGGCGACCCTTGACCGGGAAAGCCGAAAGACACAACAACAACAACAACCACATGCTTTTACTGGGTCAGTAGAGAGCACTGCTGCCACATTTTTATAACAGCATTTCTTTATATTTAAGACAACAAGCCTGTAGTTTACATTCATATTTACAAATGATAGAATTATGTATAAAATTCTACCTGGCTAGGCTGGCAGCTTTCACCCTTCTCTACCAGTCTGCATAGAAGATGTTACTAATGATGTTCCTCACCTGATGTAATGTTCTTGCGCATTAGCTCTGAACATAAGGCAGTATTGCTTGAAATAAAAATTAAATCCGGGGACCCAGCAAAACAAGAAGCCTTTAGGATCTATTCCAAGGCTAACCCCTGTCTACTGTGTGACACCTTGGCTAAATTCTAAGCACCCCCAAACCTAATAAACAATATAGCATATGCTGACTATTTACAAAATTCCTGAACAGCCATATTGATAGTTGTATAGAGCAAGATGTGCCCACCCATATTAAGAATGAGACAGACTCAAAAGACCAAGCCACCCTGGTGGAATCACAATATCAATCGGTTATACACCAAAATGAAAAAAATCATGGCCAAGCATGGAGGAACAAAGCCCGGGCAGCTAAGAGGGTTAAATAATGCTTTAAAGGCTACATTTGAAAAAAAAATAGCTTTTCAGGCAAAGGACAACCAGAAAGCTTTCCGCAGCAATGTCTGTAACCTCAAAGGAAATGCACAACAATGAGCAGAACTTTTTATAAATGGCATCACCCACACTGAACTGGAGGCCATTGTCAACCTTTTGGCTGATAAGTTCAGCTCAAATTTCTCCCCTGCTCCCTCCAAAAGTTTAAAGGAAATACCACATACTACAATTCCCCCACACATTACTAGGGAACAAGTCATAAATGCACTTTCCAAGGCCAAAAACACTGCATCAATGGGCCCCAATAACATCCCAGGATGCTTACTAAATAGCATGAAACATGTCCTCTCTTGTCCACTTGAACTTGAATCACTTTTCAACTGGAGCCTACAGTCAGGTTTTATGTCCAAGAAATGGCATATGGCTACAGTCATTCCTTTGCAAAAATGAGGTCCAACCACCAATCTATGTATCTACAGGGCCATGTCTGACCAGCCTCATACATAAGGACTTGAAAAGAATCATCATGGACATGATAAACAAGAACAGAAGAAACCTGAAAATACTGGACCCATCACAGTTTGGCCTTGTTAAAGGCAGGTCATGCCTATTAAATCTGGTGGACTTCTTTGGGAGGGTCAGCAAAGCAATGGATGAGGGCAAAACTGTGCACACAGCTTATCTCAACCTGGTCAAGAGTTTTGATACAATTGCCCACACAGACATTATAGACAAGCTCACTAAGTTAGGTACAAACCTTTTTATCTCCTGCTGGATAGCCAACTGGATCACTGATATGACCCAAGAGGTTAAAATAGGTGAGGCCACCCCCACCAAGATGCCAGTCACTAGAGGAGTCTTCCATTGCTTGTTACTGAGCCAGCTCCTTTTTGGCATCTATTTCTCTAAAGTGGAAACAAACACTGAAGATTTATGGCTGACTAAGTTTGCAGATGAGTGCAAGCTGGAAGTAATCATTAAATCCCCTGCAGACATTAGCGTTCTTCAAGAAAGCCTTATCTCTGACTAACAAATGGTGCCAAAGCCATGGTCTTAAACTCAATGTCAAAAAATGCATAATTGTTCCATTTGGGAAATAAACCATCCTGACTAATTATTATGTTAATAATATTCCCCCTAAGAATCGACCCAGTGGTAAGGGATCTGGGTACATACGTAGACAGTAGCTTTACCTTTGATTTCCATGTGGCCACAGTGGTGAGAAAATCCTTTTATGTTGCACAACTTATAAGTAAGGGGATAGCATCTAGGTCTGAAGAGGTCATTATCCCACTATACTCTGCCCTTATCAGACCAGTCATATAGTACAATGCTCCCTTCGATATGTACCTGACCAGGCATATGCAGCAACTAAAGTGACCTCAGAGGTTACTTACAAAAAGAATACAAAACATAACAAATCTGTATTATGCAGAGTGCTTTAAAGCCCTTTCACTCTACTCAGTCTCTTATAGAATGCTGAGGGGTAATCTATGCCAGGCTTACAAGGCATGCACAACCTCCACACTTATGAATCTTCTGCACATTTGTAAGTCAAACAGTACAGGAAATAAAAGGTCTAGGACCTGAATTTTGTCTGGGACTTAAACAGAACATGCTGGAGAGACAAACATTTGTCCCAGAGACTGCCCCTCTTATGGATCAGACTTCCCATCCATGTGAAGCTGAGTTCATATATTACCCAATTTAAACACAACCTAGACCAATGGATGATGAAAATGAAATTTACACCAGGCCTGGCAACAGTAACAGGAAGCAATGCAGTTATTAATATACATAATGTACTCTGCCGGTGGGAGCACAAATGAGCTATCCCTTTCATTTCCTTTAATCTAGCCTTTTTACCTTTAATTTACTAAGCTGTAGTGGGGAAAGAGACTCCCATCTACAAAATAAATTCAAGCTTGCAGTTTTTAAATATACTATTGTTCCATTGATGGAAGGATTCTAGTCTGTAAGTATTAGAACAGTCTCTATTTTATTAAATAATAAAGGTACTTATTGGCTGCAGCAAAGACAAGAGGATAGCCTGGTTTGTAAACAAAAGTGAAATTATAGTGGAAGAAAGGACAATGTTTCAAGGAATACTAATACTAATCACATTAGTAGATTCCTTCAGCCATTGTAATCTAGCCTTGTTTCAACAACAGGGCTAAATTACTGTGGGCAAAACAGCCATCACTCAGTGAAAAAAAACATTACCATTGAGATTCAGAAAGGCTTACTCCATAGTTTTCTGCCTCATTTATCTCATCACAGTGGCCTAGAAACACATACTATAGAGCTTATCTGTACCTTATTAAGGTTGCTATTACAAAATAATGTTTTCATTTACATTGGAAAGCTTTACATTCAGAAGAAAGGTGTAGCAGTGTGCATTGCCTGTGTCTGTTCACTTGCTAGCCTTATTATGATAGAATGAGAAAACAATTATTTGTTACATTTTCCTTTATTAATTGATAATGTATCATACTATGTATGCTTTGTGGATGGTATATTTGTAATCTGGCATGGGGGTACTACGACTTTAAACTTATTACAAGATTTTATGCAGTCCACCACTGATTTTCTTAAGTTTGATTTAAAAAGTTCTGGGGGCGTCGCCATGAAGAGCACTGAGTAGCAGCACTTCTCTTCAGCTCTGTCTCTCCAGATTTTCTATGACAGGAATTTTATGAAATAACTATCCTAATTGTGGATAGTTTTTAAGTTTTTTATTTCTCTTGATATAAAGAAAGATAGTATCTAAATTTTTTTTTAGAATAATATAATTTTTCCTGTCAAAACTTCTGTGATACTCTGATCTACACCAGTTAAAAGATGAGCTTCTCTAAAACAGTACATCAGGATACTACCTTAAAAAAGGAAATACAATCCTTGCTGACTAATATACAAGAATTAACTAGCAAAATAGACAGAATGGACTTGAAGTTAGATGATTTCAAAGAGAGATGTACACATCAAATTGACACTATTCATGAAGACCTAAAACAACAGAAAAATCAAATCTCGGAAATCCAAACAGCTCAGCCTCTCAATGATATGGACACCAGAATTCAGGAAAGTGAACATAATATTGAATTTCTCTTAAAACAAAATACCCAACTGCTATCAAAAGTAGATGATCTTAAAAACAGATCTCACCATAATAATATAAGAATATTTGGATTACTTGATAATATAGAAGAGAATAATATGGAAAAGTTTTTAACATCGTGGTTGCCAGAAATTTTGGAACTTCCTGAAGCATTGTCCTATGGTATTGAAAGAGCACACAGGTTCATGGTATCATCTAAAAACAGCAAAACTAGTTCTACTAAATCAGTGATTGTAAAATTCCTTTCATCACATGATAAGGAAATAGTAATTAAAACTGCCTGGGCAAAATCACCAATTAAGGTAAAAGATAATTTAGTGCACTTTGATAATGACTACTCACCAGCAGTAATCTCCAAAAAAAAAGCATTTTTGCCCTTCATAAAAAAACTTAAAAAGAACCAAATAAAATCCCACTTATTATTTCCAGCAAGGTTAAAAATCTTTCACCAGAATGCTACTAGAATTTTTGAGGACTTAGGCACAGATCTTTCTGTTGTTAAAACAAATAAACTTTTGGACAAACTTGAAGACATGGAATGGGCTACTGCTAGTCTAAAGAGGTTGTCAGAAAACAGAACATGGAAACCCTTTGAACAAAAAAAGAAACTTAGAAAATAACTAACATCAGATACATATCTCTTTACTTGCCTCCTTTTTGCATATAAGTGACCCAAAAAGTCATGGGAGATGAAACTGGATCAACAGGTAAGAATTGTAAACTTATTTTGTTCACTGATAATTTGTTACTGCCTTTTTATATTGCTGTTGGCGATGACAGAGTTTTATATTCAGTTACTGCATTTTACTTTAAATGATTAATAGTATATTTTCTCATAGTATAATTAGTTAAATAAAACTGATTGAATGTTGTATTTATGATAATGATTAGTAGTTTATTTTAATAGATTTTAGCTATAATAGTTTATTTTTTTCATAGTATATGTAGTTAAATAAAAATGTTTGGTGGAATGTTGTGTTTATGA
Source organism: Protopterus annectens (assembly GCF_019279795.1). NCBI lineage: Eukaryota > Metazoa > Chordata > Ceratodontiformes > Protopteridae > Protopterus > Protopterus annectens. The sequence continues at coordinate 1,216,799,332 of NC_056743.1, forward strand.
TAATGATTAGTTGTTGTTTTTAGATATATTACTTAGTGCTTATAGATCTGATGCCTCTTCTTTGCTTTATTACACAATCCAGTTTGTGAATAGTAAATGTAGCCCTATGTGGTGATATTGATGAGATGGTGAGATGGTTGTGTTGTGTAGTACTGGGGCTGGTTGTCTTATTTTGATGTTCATTACTACTTATAGTTTCCTTCCTTTGGTGGTTTAATGTTGTTTGTTTGCTTCTGTGTACTCCTATGCCAGCTTATGGTTGTGCTTATATATATTACATAAATGAAAAAAATGTTTTGTGTGGCATGATTTCATTAAATCTAAGGGCTTTGCTTTGCTCGTGTTTGCTTTGGTAAGCTTCAGATTTTGCTATGGCAACGCTCGGTTTTGGGACAGCTTTGCTGTCATTTTATCAGTTAACAGCTATAATGCAGGCTCGAGCTTTTAAACTAAAGTTAAATGAGTTTACACTCACAGTTTCCTGCCGAAAATGTGAAAAGTTGTCTCCAGAGCTCGAGAATAATTTCACAAGATGCCTGTTGAGCCGAGGCGTCCGTTTATCACATCTTCATGCTGATTTGGAAGTTTAATTGAACTCTGCACTGATCTGCAGCTAAGATGGCGCCATTCAATCATTTAAATGCCCAGAAAGCATACAGCAGATGTTTACAAGTCCGTGAATGGCAAGACGTCAGACATTTTGTTTCAAATGAAAGGGACAGTTATAAAACAGTATGTAAACTTGTTTTTACTTTATGTAAACTGTGCAAGGTAGCTTTCTTTTAACAGTTTATTATTTTAAAGCATATTCAATTCATTTAGTCTTTCTAGTTACAGAACGTAAGGAGTATGGTTGAAAATTACTGCATGTGTTCTAGTCACAATATTTTCTATCCTGTGAACTATAGGCAGGATTAATTTTATAATGCATGATTGAGTACAATGCCCCATTCGGAATGTATCTGACCCGACACCTGCAGCAGCTGGAAAGGCCCCAAAAGTTCCTCACCAAAAGGATAAAGGGTCTCAAAAATATGTCTTATGCTGCCCGACTGAAAGAACTCCAGCTCTATTCAGTCTCATACCGTTTGCTCAGAGGTGACCTGTGCCTGACATATAAGGCCATGTCAAACCCAGATTTGATGAATATGCTTCACCTCAAAAAATCTAGATCCCTCAGAACCACAAGGGCGGGAGACTTAAACCTTGACACGGTTATTAATAGAATGTGCTGAAGGGACAGATTCATCACCCAGAGACTCCCTATGCTGTGGAACAAAATCCCGATACATGTGAGGCAGAGCACCTCGCTGGCCTTGTTCAAGAGGAATCTTGACCAGTGGATGGGAGATCGCAGATATACCCCAGGGATTACTTCAGTGTCACTGCTTGACAGAGGCACATCAAAATAATAGGCAAAGTTTTATTCAAACTAAAGGGGTGGCGAAAGCCACATAACTATGGGCTAGGCTTATAAATGCCCTTGGGCAGATAGCCTAGTATGAACCTATGAACCTATGAACCTATAAACAAAGTAAAAGATCCCTGAATGTTACACAAGCAGCTAGAAATATGATGGTTTTAATAAGGCAATGTGAAATTTGCATTCTTTATTGTAGTAAGAACTACTAATAGTAGATTAATTGTAATAGGTTAGTGAGGTACTGTCCTTAGTGCTACGTCTTAATTGTACCTTTTGGTTATGGTCATTTTATTTATCAGCACTCATATTATCATCTAATTAAAACACAGCTAGTTAGAAGTGCAATAGGTTTTGAAATCTGAATACATACCCTTCACATATATTATAGAATAATCAGTTCTTATTCAGTCTATAGGGAATCTGTATAGAATAAAACACTATTTATCAAATTCAAATAAAATTGCTCTGACATGAACATAATTTTATGTTTAAAAACTGTATTTTTCAACTTACAGTTGATGATGACTTTCATGAGGGAAAGAGATACCTGTTATGTGTATGTCAGGTAAATAAGGTATATTATAGTTTAATGACAGTACTAAAATATAGCAACAAGAAAGGGTGACTATTCATAATTATCACAGGTAAGTTAATTATGATAAGTTTACCTTGTAAATTCCTTTTTGCTTCTTGCAACAGCAAGCCTGTCATTTATATGGCTTTAAATAGATTTTCAGTTATTAAATTTATTTGCTAACAGAGCATTGTCAGTTATATCCTAGTTTATTTGGAAAAGTTCTGAGCACAGACTAATTTTATAGGTAATATTTATATGTAAATAGTCAGCAAGTGTTTTGATAATGAGAATAAACCAATATAGCTAGTAAGAATGTATTCACACATAGAGTACATTCTTAAACTTTACATAGGCGTTCCTAATTCCAGTAGATGAATATTGTAACCTCAACCATAGTATTGCCAAAGCAACTACTTGTTTTTAATGCTTGTACCTGAATAGTTGCCTTTTAAAATTATATTGTCATGCAATAGTTACACTTCCTATCAATGAAATAGTAGTCATGAATCACTAAAGCTTTCATGATGTAGCTAAAGGAAGTAATCTTAATGCAAGGAGTGAATTTCATGCAATTACTTATCACATGAGCTAACACACATAGTTTTTACTGTGCTGTACAGACTTCAGATTTGAAGGTACTGAATTCTAATTTGTATCATTTTTTGACTACATGATGTGTTTTGCATATAACATAAATCATCATCTTCTTTTGGCTGTTCCCGTTAGGGGTCACCACAGCAGATCATCTGTTTCCATTTCTTCCTGTCATCTGCATCCTGCTCTGTCACACCAACCACCTGCATGTCCTCTCTCACCACATCCATAAACCTTATCTTAGGCCTTCCTCTTTTCCTGTTACCTGGTAGCTTCATCCTTAGCATCTTTTTCCCAATATACTCAGCATCCCTCCACAGCACATGTCCAAACCAATGTAATCGTGCCTCTCTGGCTTTGTCTCCAAACTTTCCAACCTGGGCTGACCCTCTAATATACGTATTCCTAATCCTGTCCACCCTCGTCAAACCCAGTGCAAATCTTAACATCTTTAACTCTGCCACATCCATCTCTAACTCCTGCCTTTTTGTCAATGCCATTGTCTCCAACCCATATAACATAGCTGGTCTTGTAGACCTTCCTTTTCACTCTTACTGGTACTCGTCTGTCACAAACCACTCCTGACACTCTTCTCCACCCACTCCATCCTGCCTGTTCTCTCTTCGTCACCTCTCTTCCACACTCACCATTACTCTGAATGGTTGATCCCAGATATTTAAACTCATCCACCTTCTCCACCTCTACTCCCTGCATCCTCACCATTCCTCTATCCTCCCTCTCATTCACACACATATATTCTGTCTTAGTCCTGCTGACTTTCATTCCTTTTCTCTCTAGAGCATATCTCCATCTCTCCAGGATCTCTTCCCCCTGTTCCCTACTCTCACTACAGATCACAATGTCACACTGTCATCTGCAAACATCATAGTCCACGGGGACTCCTATCTGATCTCGTCTGTCAACCTGTCCATCACCATTGCAAATAAGAAAGGGTTCAGAGCTGATCCTTGATGTAATCCCTCCTCCACCTTAAACGCATCCATCACTCCCACCTCAGACCTCACCGCTGACACACTACCCTCGTACATATCCTGTAGCACTCTTACATACTTCTCTGACACTCCTGACTTCCTCATACAATACCACAACTCCTCTCTATGCACCCTGCCATATGCTTTCTCTAAGTCTACAAAAGCACAATGCAACTCCTTTTGACCTTCTCTGTACTTCTCCATCAACACTCTCTGAGCAAATATCGCATTTGTAGTGCTCTTTCCCGGCATGAAACCATACTGCTGATCACTAATCATCACATCCCTTCTTAACCTAGCTTCCACTACTTTTTCCCATAACTTCATGCTGTGACTGATCAGTTTAATCCCTCTGTAGTTACTACAGCTCTGCACTTCACCCTTATTCTTAACAATTGGTACCAAAACACCTTTTCTCCATTACTGAGGCATCCTCTCACTTTCCAAGATTTCATTAAACAATCTGGTTAGACACTCCATTGCCATTTCACCTAAACACCTCCATGCTTCCACAGGTATATCATCTGGACCAACAGCCTTTCCATTCTTCATCCTCTTCATAGCTATCCTTACTTCCTCCTTGCTAATCCATTGCACTTCATGATTCACTATCCCCACATCATCCATCCTTCTCTCCCTCTCATTCTCTTCATTCATCAACCCATCAAAGTACTCTTTCCATCTGCTCAACACACTCTCCGCCCTTGTATGTTTCCCTCATTACCCTTTATCACCTTTACCTGATGCACATTTTTCCTAGCTCGGTCCTTCTGTCTAGCCAATCGGTACAGGTCCTTTTCTCAATCCTTAGTGTCCAACCTTTCATACAACTCTTCATATGCCTTATCCTTAGCTTTCGCCACCTCTTTCTTTGCCATGCACCTCATCTCCTCATACTTCTGTTTACTTTCTTTATCTCTCTGACAATCCCACTTCTTCTTCTTTGCCAACCTCTTTCTCTGTATACTCTCCTGTACTTCTTCATTCCACCACCATGTCTCCTTGTCGTCCTTCCTCTGTCCAGATGTCATACCAAGCACCATTCTAGCTGTCCCCCTTACTAGCTCTGCTGTAGTTACACAGCTATTTGGTAACTCTTTATTGCCACCCAGTGCCTGTCTTAACTGTTCCCTGAACTCCACCTCACAATTACCCTTTTTCAATTTCCATCATTTGATCCTTGGTGCTGCCCTTACACTCCTCCTCCTCTTCTTGATCACCAACATCATCCTATAAACCACCATCCTATGTTGCCTAACTACACTTTCCCCAGTCACTACTTTACAGTCTCCAATCTCCTTCAAACTGGCCCTCCTACATAAGATATAATCCACCTCTGTGCATCTTCCTCCACTCTTGTATGTCACCCTATGCTCCTCCATCTTGTTAAAATACATATTCACCACAGCCATGTCCATCCTTTTCATAAAATCCACTACTATCTGACCTTCTGCATTCCTTTGCTTAACACCATACCTACCCAACACTTCCTCATCCCCTCTGTTCCCTTCATCAACATGCCCATTGAAATCTGCTCCGATCACCACTCTCTCACTGTTGGGTACAGTCATCACCACTTCATCCAACTCACTCCAAAATTTTTCTTTCTCATCCATCGCACACACCAACCTGTGGAGCATATGCACTAACAGCACCATCAATTTCCAGCTTCATAAACATCACTCTATCCGACACTCTTTTCACCTCCAAAACACTCTTAGTATACTGTTTCTTCAGGATAACTCCTAAGTCATTTCTCCTCCTATCCACACCATGATAAAACAATTTGAACCCATGTCCGATACACCTAGCCTTACTCCCCTTCCATCTGGTCTCTTGCGCACACAATATACCAGCTTTCCTTCTGTCCATCATATCGGCTAGCTCTCTCCCTATACCAGTCATACTGCCAACATTCAATGTTCCGACCCTCACTACCACAGTCCTAGCCTTTCTCCTCTCTTCCAGCCTTTGGCCATGTCTTCCCCCTCTTCTCCTCCTTTGGCCAACAGTAGCCCAATTTCCACCAGCACCCCATTGGCTAACAGTACTGGTGGCAGTCGTTGTTAACCCGGGCCTCGACCGATCCTGTATGTAAATATTTACTGCTGTCCACATGCATGATTTGGCAAAGATTTACGCCGGATGCCCTTCTTGACGCAACCCTCCACATTTATCCGGGCTTGGGACCGGCACAAAGAAATGCACTGGCTTCTTCATCCCCAGTGGCTGGGCAACATAAACATAAATAGAATTATTCTCTTTGCAGTATTATAACCTGGTACAAACAGTTGATTATATATTTTATTAGTAGTTATACTGATGTTTGCTAATATGTTGACATTTAGAAAGTGTTAGATTTGGTTGTAATAGTTATTATTAAAACTTTAAATGGGAAAAAAATAGGAAAGATGAGGTATATGATATAAGAAGTTTATTTGCTTTTTCAACTAATAGTTTTATAATACTTATTGAGTAAATAGGTTTCAGCATCTGAAAGTTGTGTATATTTTCACATATTCAGTTTTGATGATGTCTCTTATTTTGAATGATATTATTTGTATTAGTTATTAGATTACAGTAATGGTCTATATTTATATTCTAGTTACTGTCCTAACATAACAACATTATTTTTGTAGAATCTCTAGTTGAGCAAGTGACATTATGACTTGCTGCATACATATTTCCTTTTTAATTGCATTTATCATTATGGTAATTATCTCTTATAGATTACTACAAAAGTAAATTCTTAAAGAATTTCATTACCAAAGATTTCTTAGTTATATATCTTACAAAGTGATTATTATATGATTATTTTGTATACTATTAACATGAATAGAAGCTAAAATTGTTTATTCAGAGTACATATTTCTCAGACAGATGCTGATTAGATGTTGCTGCTGAATAGAGGGTTAATGTGAGTGATCATATGTCACTTTACTAGAAAGGCTCGCCCAGACTCTGCCACACTTTGCTGTGAGGGAAAGGTTAGTTTGCTTTTTGTTGTATTTTGTATTACTTTATTGCCTTTTTCTCATTTGAATACTGTGATTTGTCTTCTTTACCTTGTGTTTTACTTGTATTCTGCTTTTAACTGCATATTAAAACTTGAAAAGAGACCACAGCTCTGTCTCTTGTGAGTCAGGCAGAATTTTTCCCCCACTCTCCCACCTGGTTACTGTTGTGTTCTTAAACACCACTGTCTTTCTAGTTGCCTGCCCCTTATGTTAATTTGACCATACATCTCATTTCCTCTTTGCTTCTACTGGCTTGTGTGAGTAAGTGCAAAATTATCATTTTGTGAACTCACCCCCCTTCAACTATTTAAATTTATTGGCCATCCTATTGTATTCCATAGTACCAGAATATAAAAGTGGCCACCCCCTTTCTATCTATCTTGCTGTTTTAAAATAGTGAATCTCCACTAAAACTTAACTTTTTAGACAGGTAAAACTTAAGTTACCTACTTTCACATCAAACTCCTCTAGTGCACACTGCAGTGTTTAGGATAAACCATTTTTTTTCCATTTTACCTTTAAGCATCCCTGTTACTAGCTCTTGCTCTAAAACCTGCTGGAAACCACTCGAAAGCCTTAAACTGATACAAACACTCAACTCTCATTGTTAATAAGGACAAATTAATTGTAGGTACTAAACAGCCTATAACTGCAAAGTACCTTGCTAAGGTAAGGGAAAACAGGTCTTTTACTTTATAAAAGAAAAAGCACCAAACCAAGCATGTCAAGGGTCAGCTTCCGGAGATTTCTTCTGTCCACCTAGTGAATCTGGGCATACTGGTACAATTCAGCAATTGCCTCATTTTCACAGACAACCCTCTCCTCATACCACCCAACACTACAACCTGAGAAAGATGCACTTACACACCCAAACTGGAAGCAAAGCTCGCTCCACCAAAGATTGTGCTACACAGTCAAGAGGGGAAGGTTAACTGGGCATACTGGGGCAATGCAGCAATTGCCTCATGTACACAGACAACCCTCTCTTCCTACCACCCAACACTACAACCTGCGAGAGATGCACTTACACAGCCAAACTGGAAGCAAAGCTCACTCCACCAAAGATTGTGCTAGACAGTCAAGAGAAGGTTAACACCCGCACTACACCTCTAGCAACACATAGCCCTTCTAATCCCACATCACCATCACCCTCACATAGCAACACTAAACCCTCATATGCGGGGGCCCTTAACAGTAACCTGCCCAACCAAAGCTGAAACGCAAACACCAGTCACAGCCAAAGTGTCACATAGCTCACAACACCAGTGTGCCACCCAACAATAGCCCCTAAGGCAAGACAACGTACCCAACACTTTAGTAATAGGTGACTCTATAGTCATGCACACTGATGTCCCACTCACCAGGGTGAACAAGGAGAAAATAACAGTCAGCTGCCTGTTGAGTGCCAGGATCCACCACATAACACATGCACTCAAGTCACTCCACAACAAGTACAAATATGACTCTGTCATTGTCCATGTTAGAGTGAATGACTTGAGATGTACCTCCCTGGACTACATGAAAAGAGACATGGAAGAGCTCTCGGATCATGTGGCCCAGGCAGGTATGACCCTAGCCCTGAGTAGCATCCTGCCTTCGCCCAGAATGATACCACAGTATAAGGACAAAATGATTGACTTCAACAATTGGCTAAGCTTCTGGTGTTATTCAAAGGGGATTCAGTATCTGTCTGCCTGGGACGACATGATCGACAGACCACGATGCTTTGCCATAGATGGTCTGCACCTGTCGCCCCTGGGATTTAGGTTACTGGCTAAGGCTCTTCCCACCCCTATAGTGCCTTTTTAGGCAAAGTTAAAAGGACAAAATCACCACCATAACAGGTACAAGCATGCAAAATCTGAAGGTAATGCTACTCAATGCTAGAAGTTTAAACCTCAAAGTGCACTCTCTTGAGGCACTCCTAAAAATGAAGAACATCGATATCTGTGCATTAACTGAGACCTAGTTCAAGGCTCCAGAGAGCATCCCTGCAATACCAGGCTATAACTCTTACCACACTTTTCGGCCACCAAACCAGGACTGAAACACTAAAGGTGGAGGAGTGTCCATATTCACCAAGGATATTCACACCACCAGGCTTGTTGCCCAACACAATGCTTCTGAAATTCTCCAGGTTCAACTAACACTAGGTAAGACTGCAATCCAAATTGTAGCTTGCTACAGATCCCCCACCATACCCCAAGATTCTCACTACACCTTTCTAAACATACTGGAAAATATTAAGACACAACCAAACACCCTAATACTGGGTGATTTCAACTACCCTGCCATTGACTGGAAAAACTACTCATGTACCAACACCTTTTCCCAATGGTTCTTGGAATTCATAAATTCCAATGCCCTGGATCAACTAATCCATAGCCCCACCAGGGGCTCCAATATCCTAGATGTGGTCATTACCAACATGAGAAATCGATGCTCCTCACCTATGTTCACCCCCTCGTTGGTCAGGTCTGACCATAAGCTAATCACCCTTGACATCCACATCCCTCCCCCACCCCCCAGTAAGGAAACCTCTTAAAAACTTCTCTAAAGCCAACTTCATGCTACTCAAGTCAGAAGTGACAAACTTCATAATACCCATGCAGACGGGAACTAAAAGTTTGACTGCCAAATCCTACATTAAGGCACTGTACAAGCACATCCACTTGTGCATGAATTGTGTCATCCCAAATAGAACCAAGACCTCTCCTCCAAAAAAAAGAAGCTAATCTGGTGGTCCCCTGCTATAAACAAACTATACAACAGAAGGAAGAAACTGTTGCAGAAAAGAAAATACCAGGATACAAAAAACTCCCTCACCAGCCTCAGTAAGAAGCTGAGATCCCTCATAAACTCCTCCAAAGCTAGTTATGAAAATAAAATTGCCAGAGATTCCAAACACAACCACAAGGCATTCTATAGCTATGTCAAGAATCTAAATGCCAATGCTCAGATCTGCTCTGAGCTATAACAGAATGGCATTAAATACACTGATCCCAAGGATATTACCAATATCCTGGCAGACTGATTCAGTGCCAACTTCACCCCCCTCACCCCTAAATGGCGGTCTCAATACCAAAAGATTGCCACATTCTGGTAATAACGGCCATACAGGTAAAAACTGCACTCTCCAAAGCTAAGAATACAGCATCCATGGGACCAGATGACATCCCGGGCTGTGTACTACATAAACTACAAAATAAACTGGCACCTCACCTAAGTGTCATGTTTAATTATAGCCTCACCTCAGGCTTCATGCCCACTGAGTGGCGCACAGCTACAATTATCTCACACCACAAGGGGGGATCCACCTTGGATCCTGGGAATTACCACCCCATCAGTCTGACGAGCCTGATCTGCAAGGCCATGGAATGTATTATCATGGAACTTATAAACAGAGACATTGGCAACCTTCCAACACTGGACCCCACCCATTTTGGGTTCGTGAAGGGCCAATCATGTCTCCTGAACCTGACTGACTTCTTCGAATCAGTCTCCAGAGCTGTGGACAAGGGTAAGGTGGTCCACACAGCCTATCTGGACTTCACCAAGGCCTTCGACACCATCCCCCACTCTGGAATCATAGATAAACTTACTAAGATAGGCATTAATCCTTATGTCACTCGATGAGTTGCCAACTGGCTTACTGACAGAATCCACACTGTAAATTAGCCGACTTCAAATCCAGCTCCAGACAAGTGACAAGTGGAGTACCTCAGAGTTCAGTCCTGGGACCGCTCTTGTTTGGCATCTACTTTTCTGAAGTACAGGCCAACACTAAGGGACTCTGGCTAACAAAGTTCACAGATGACTGCAAACTGGGAGCCATTATTGAATCCACAAATGATGCGGATATTCTACAGAAGGGCCTTACAGAAACAGATGCTTGGTGCCAGAGCCATGGGCTCAAGCTCATTGCCAAGAAATGTATATTTATCCCTTTGGGAAAAAACATGTACCTGTGAATTACCACATAGTTGGCAGTACACTAAATACTGAAAGTGTGATGAGACTTAGGGACACAGGTAGACAGTGGTCTCACCTTCAATAACCACATTGCCACAACAGTCAGGAAATCCTTCTATGTGGCACACCTCATCACTAAGGGCTTTTCATCCAGCAAAAAGGAGGTCATTGTCTCACTGTACTCCTCCATCATTAGATCCATTATAGAATACAACACCCCATTTGGTATGTACCTCTCAAAACATCTGCAACAACTGGAAAGGCCACAGAAATACCTCACTAAAAAAATCACAGGCCTAAAGCAGATGCCCTATGCTGACCGTCTAAAAAACTCCAGCTATACTTTGTTGCATATCATCTACTCAGTGCTTAACATACAAGGCCATGTCAAACCCAGAGCTGTTGAACATGCTACACTTAAAGAAATTCCATTCCCTCAGAGCCACTCATTCCAGGGATCTAAACCTTGTCATCGCAATGAACAGAACATGCTGGAGGGATAGGTTACTGACCCAGAGACTCCCCAGACTCTGGAACAGACTGCCCATGCATGTCTAGCAGAGCGCCTCTTTGGCCGTCTTCAAAAGGAACCTTGACAATTGGATGGGAGATAGGAAATTCATCCCAGGGATGATGTCAGTCACCCTGCTAGACAGGGGTCCAGGGAAGTAAATATTGTAGGAAGAAATAGCCAGGGAATTGTTATGGCTATGCTTATATAGGCCCTATGGCCGATAGCCTAGTACCAGCCTATGAACCTATGAACTTGAATTGGGAATATTAAACTCTACAGAGGTTAAGGGTGGTTATGAAGTTATCAGTTTAAGTTATAATAGTTTACTATTAGCTTTCTTGGCATTTTCCACAATTCTTAAAAGAGTAATTCTCATATGTTTACTTCTTTCAAGGTTTCCACATTACTTTAAAAACAATGTATCTCCAGATATTCCTTTTATTTACATTAATAATCTATGGTTTTGGGCAAAATATCTATCTTTCAACATCATACTATTGAATGACTTCATTGAAGAGTATTTCAATTAACATTAATGGATTAAATAATCTAAATAAGAGGGAAAGTTTCTTTAAATATCTCAAACTGCATAAAATTCAATTAATATTCTTACAAGAAACCCATTTGAAAACAGAGGATGTATTTAGAGTAGACACTAAATCATATTCAGTGTTAGCTAGCTCAGAACATTCTCAAAAGAAGAGAGGGGTAGCCATCTTATGGAATAACTCATTACCTAAACCAAAAATTATTAATACTTATAAAGGTAATAAAGGAATGTTTTGTCTAGCAACTATCCAGTTAATAACAAAATATATACCTTAGTAAATCTATACTGGAATGACATATAATATTAGTTGGTGATTTTAATTGCATTTTAGACAATAAAAAATCAACATCACATAATAAAAGAAGAATTACAGCTTCAGCCGAATTTTTGAAAGATTTTTTGGAAACTTATTTCTTGAAAGGTATACATACCTTTGCTGATTCTGACTCCTTAGCTTATACTTTTGTTTCAAATAGACATAATACTCATTCAAAGATAGACAGAGCTTTGTTTTCTAATGATTTAGTAGATTCTTTAATTAATACTAATGTGATTACATGCCCATTATCTAATCACAATTCAATAATTTTCTAATTTTAGTTACCCCAACCTGTAATGTTCAAATAAATAGAATACCTGCCTATATAACTAAATTGAAAGATTTTAAAGATTTTATAACATCAGAAATTCAGAATTTTATTGAACAAAACAATATAAATGATATTTCTGAGATCTTTGTATGGGATGCTTTAAAAGCTTATCTCTATGGCAGAATTACAAATCGGTATAACAAAAAAAGGAAAAGTTGGGATGAGCAGTTAACAGAAATACAAAATAAGATAGATTCTTTGAAACTTATTCAAGAAAAATATACTAATAAAAATGATATAAAAAAAGAAATAAATTCTTTGAATACTAAGTATATGGAAATACTGAACCATAAAACTATGATTATTTTAGAAAAAAAAATAAAGTTTTAAAATGCTCCACTAATCCTAGATCTCTGAATTTATTAGCTAATAAAACTAAAAGAATAAACAAATTCAATCATATAAATGAAATATACTCCCCTAAAAAGAAAAAGACAGTCTCAGGTATACAAAATATCTTAATTGAATTTAGAAATTTTTTTACAAACATTAACCAACAATCCAAGATAATAGATTCTAACCAAAAAATCAAATATTTCATTAACAAATATACAAAAAATAGATTATCTAGTGAACATGTTGCTATTACTGATAGACTAATCTCCTTTAAAGATATCCAATCCCAGATTGCTAAATTAAAACTAAATAAAGCACCGGGAAATGACCGTATCATCCCAGAGGTTTATAAACTATTACCAACTGATGCCTTAAAACTGCTTCATAAAGTTTATAATATTTCCCATAATAACAATTTAATACCTTCATCTTGGAAATATACTTTTATCTCCCCAATCCTCAAAACTGATAAGGACCCTGTTAAATGTTCATCTTATAGGCCTATCTCCTTATTAAACATTGATTACAAAATGTTTATGTCAGTTTTTGCAGACAGACTTAAACATTTTTTGCCCACATTAGTCAATGAAGATCAAATAGGATTTATAGTAAACAGAAATTCTTATGACAATATTAAAATAACTTTGTCCTTAATGGAATCAGTTAAATACTTAAAAAACAACTTAACATTAAATAGACTTGACATAAACTGTGCTTTCGATTCAGTTAATTTCGACTATTTATTTTTACTTTTGGAGGAACTAAACTTCTCTAATAGTTTTATAAATCTAATTACAAGTTTATATCAAGGTAGCCAAGCATACATTAACATAGGCACAAATATATCCCAAAATATACCAATAATTAAAGGAACAAAGCAAGGGTGTCCTTTATTTCCTTTACTATTTACATTGATTATGGAACCTTGGGCTAATTTGATAAGATATGATGAAAATGTTGAAGGTTATAGCTTGAGTCCTAATGATGTTTCCAAATAACAAATGTTTGCGGATGACATACTCATTACACTAGGTGTAACAATGCATCTATTCATGCTCTTTCTAAAGATGCTGAATACTTTCAAAAAAGTCAGGTTTAACCTTTAATAATAATAAAAGTAAAATATTGACAACTGGCCCTAAAAAGCTAGAATTACTAGATGTCTATAAAAATACCAAGCACAACCTAATGAACTACTTTATCTGGGTATTGTAATTGCTAAAAACATAAAATATATTAGTCAAATTAATTACAATAAAAGCTTATTGGTAATAGGACACCTCATTAAAAATGGAATAAAATCCAATGTTCTATGGATGAAAAACTTTTAATTATTAAAATGATTCTATATCCTAAAATTCTTTATATTATCCAATCAATCTCTTTATGCCCACCTAGTTCACTAATTAAGAAATGTAATTCTATGATACATAAATGTTTATGTCTCCCCTATTAGACCTAGAATAGTCTTATCTTATCACATGAAAAATTGGGAAAATGGAGGTATAGCTTTACCTAATTTGGAAATCTACTCAATCTCTGCAATGGCTAAATTTATTTCTCATTTTATAGATATTAAATACACAGCTAAGTGGAAGAACATTCTAGAAATATTAATGAGTAATGCAATAAAGAATAATAAATCACAGAAATGAATGCTGTTTAATAACTCCTTTATCTGGATCTTAAAAGATTATTGTTCTACTTATTCTTCTCAGAGCTTCAGAACAAATTATGTAATTCTTCTTTTGAGATCATTTAGAAACTATTCATATAAATTCAATTTGTATAAAGACTGGCTATTTCTCCTATTTCATAGCCTACATGCAAGGTGCTATATTTTCTTCTGATTTTATGAAAATGTATTCATTTCAACAAAAAAAAATTATATTTTGGTCTCAAATGATATCTAACAATGATCTGAAATCCATTATCTTACTGAAGAATGAATATGATTTTGACAAAACATCCTGGATGGATATACATGAAAGTAGAAAATATGTATCTAATAAACTTGATTCTATGACTTTATCAACTAAAAGTTCAGTTCCTAAATTAATTCAGTATATGGAACTGTCTATAAATCATAAATCACCAAACTAAAAACATTTTATCTCACTTATATAAAGCAATTAAACTAGATCTAGCTAATATATCAGATAATTATTGGAATTATTTCTCCTTAATTAATAATCATCCCCAACAGAGAAAGACGAATCACATATATTACAATCTGCTAGTGTAACCACTTCTTCACTAAGATGGAAATTTTTCACATGGAGATATTTGCATAGATCTTTTATAACCCCACTTTTTTAAAGTAAATTTAATAAGGAAAATGTTAACTGCTGGAGGTGTAACAACGTAGTTAATACTGATTGGGCCCATATGGTATTTGATTTACAGAAAAATAATTTCTGGAAAGACATTAATCATTTTTTACAAGCAATTTTCACAGATAATGTTTTACTTTCAAAATCACTAGTATTGTTTAACATTCCTGTCCTAACTGTATTACAGAAACTAATCAGTCTCTGCTCTGGTCTATTTTATCAGTAGTCAGGAAAACAGTTACAAGAAAGTGGAAATCTAAATCTTCTCCCTCAGTAAATTAATGCAAAAATCTACTTTTTGAAGTATGCAATTTAAAGATATTGACCAAAAGAGCAAGATCCTCTAGGAACACTACTGTAAGCAATATGTGGAAAAAAGTTTATGATTTATTAGATAAATAATTTAATACTAATGTATCAGTATTTATAACAATTTTCATTTTGTTAACATGTATTTGTGGAAAGTGTCATTGTATATAGTTTAAATGTGTTTGTTTTTTCTTTACTGTCATTAGTAAGCATATTCAAAATTGTACATAACTCAAGATCATTTCTTTATCTATTTCAATTGAATAAAGCTGTTATAAAAAAAAAGTTCTGAGTCAGGTATTGATATTTTGGATGTTAGAATTATTAGGAAAGGACCAAGATTCTTAGAAACTTGTGTTTTTAGAAAAGAATGTAAACATAATTTGTATCTGCATAGACATAGCATGCATCAGTGCCATATTTTCCAGGACATTATGTGAGGTCAATTTATGCAAGTTTCTAAACTCACTACTTGTGCTGATGCTTTAGAGCATGCATCGCACAACCTCTCTCAAGAATTTTTAAAGAGGGTTATGGGCAAGAGGAAGTTTATTTAAATAGAAACCTTGTGATGGACAAAAGGGCAACTATAGCAAATCCTTTTTCAGCTCTGCAGATAGTATAGATTATATAGATAGAGCAAAATTAGATGAAGAAATGGATACAGTTAATTAGTTTATTCTAGGCATAGTAATTTGTTATATAAAATAATACATAGGAACTGCAATGTTTTAACTGTTGATGAGAAATTAAAGGTATTGTTGATAATACTGCAAGAGGTTGCTACAAAAATATGAAAAAGTTGAAATGATTATTATGTTATAATAACCTAACTTTGAAGTGTGATAGAAAAATAAATAAATAAGACACTTTTCCTTGTCTAAACTGTAAATTTTACAAATACATTGCCAGAACTGATAGATATTGTCATCAACTAACAGGTAAAATCTATATGTTTACAGAATAGACTGAGTGCAATAGCAAAGATCTGACTTATTTAGCGAGTTGTCAGCTATGTCAGGCTTTCTATGTAGGCAAAACTAAATGCACATTCAAAGAACACATCTGTGAACATATATTGGATATTAATAAGTGTAAAGCTACTAATGTTGTGACTAAGCACATTTTAGATTGTTTTCATTTTCAGGGATTGTCCTTTGTTAAATCTAATCAACATGGAGGAGATCTGAGGAATTATATAGAAATAGTTGAGTTAAGCTGTATTATAGAAATGGAAGCTGAAAGGCCTCTGGGCTTAAATGGTATGGTCTTGATGAAACCAGTTTTGAGGAATAGAAGATCAAAACATTCATTTTAATTTTATTCATAAAGTATTTACATTTTATATTGTTATGTATGTATTTTAAATGAAGGAAATGACATCATTAAATAACTGATGCTACTATAAAGGGTAGCTTGATAAGATTGTTGCTAATCCTGATGACGTGATAGTGAAAACACATTGGGGAAACAATAAGTTGCATGTGTTACCAACTGATCAGCTACACCTATGGCAGTATATATTAGGAAAGAACAGGCACCACCAATGAAAAAAACAGCTATAAATGTATGCCAGTAATGGTAAACTACCTAGATACAGCAGCAGTTAGCCTACTCCCACTAGCCTAACTGTGCTCCCTCAAAAATGGCTACCCTCTAGGCCTGAAAAGGCCATTACCAAACAATTATTGACAGTGAAAATTAAGTTTAAATCAGATAAACAAGCAATTTAAAATCAGAAGAACTACAAAGTAACTTTAGTGTTGTAATAAAGTAGGGAAAAGACCTTCTCTTAGTTTTTGTTAAGTCCAGAAACACTTTAAGCTTTTCAGTCAGTGAACATAGACTCAGTTCTTTGCAGTCTTTTTGGAAAGAAAGCAAGAAATCTAAGCTGGATGCAGTATATATCAAGCAGGAACAGAGGAGAACCAATGAAAAACAGCTATAACTTCAATCCAATAGCGTTGAGCTACCTATATACAGAAGCAGTAGATTTATTACCACTAGACCAACTAGTATTCCTTCCAAGATGGCTACCACACTAGTCTGGAAAAGGCTATTTCCAGTGAAAATTAAGTGTAAATCAAACAAACAGTGTAAAATCAGCAGAATGGATGACTTCAAGTATTGTTATAAAATGCAAAAAAAAAATAAAAAATACCTTCCTGAGTGAAGTCCAAAAACCTTTTTTTCATTCAGTACATATCTGCATCCTACTGTTTAGTATGCATTGTTTACCATTTCATTGAGGACACCTATGGAGTCCTGTCATACCATGGCTGAGTTTTGTTAATCCTGTAAACATTTTAGAACAAAATGTTGCTGTGTTTTCAGTCTGTGTGTGCTTTTGGAAGGGATAATTTTTTCCTGAATGGGTACTTTGATGCTTTTTTGCTTCTCTACTTCATGGATCAGAAAACATTGCAAGTCTTACTTTTATTCTGAATATGTGCAGCCACCAGGATTTCTGCCTTTTTTTGGGGGGGGTGGGGGTGGTATTCAGTTTTCATGGCTAATGCTGGATTTACACAGGGCCTGTTGTATTTTGTGTCTAATCATCATGTACATGTCTGAATTAACTGTTTCTTATTGTATATTTTTTAATTGATCACAATGAAACATCTGTGATATATAGAGTCAGTATAGTGGCTGCAACTGGTGGGTAGACGATCTCTGGATGAAAGGAACTGTCCCCCTTCAGCTGAAATACTCATAAAAAGTCGAGTGATGAGGAGCACATCTAACAACAAGCATCTAAAAGGCCATGTCTGCTGCCCCATCATCATTTAATTACTTCATCCAGACTACTTCAAATACCTAGTGATGAAATTAGCTAAAAAAAGTTGCCTGATTTTGTGTGCATTTATACAGCACATTAGCTGCTTTATTTTCTCCCACAGCAGTATTGAGAGTCTAATGCCGTGTAAAATTGTGATGAAAAAATAGCAACATGACAGCTGTAAAAACAAATAATAGTGGGTCTCTATCACATAGTCGAAGTCATAACTTCGAACACGTAATGTTCGAACCATTATGTTCAAAGTTACAAAACTTTGATTATGGATTAAAAAAAAAAAAAACAACGGAAAACAAAATAAACTGTTTTAAGCAGGGGGGCAAGCCCCAACTGCACCCCCACACCCCCCGCTACTTAAATATACCAACTCCTAGATTGCACCCCACTGAACAAAATGGAAACCTCTGCTTATGGAGACTTCCATTGAAATGCTCGAAATTTTACAAATTCTAACTTATGGTCTCGACCATATGAGGTTTGAACTTGTAAAAGTTTGATTATGTGATAGGAACCCAATAATAGTGTCTGCTTGCCTAAAATACAGCAACATGACTTGGTTGTATGCATTTCCCATTCTTAAAATGCAATATACATGCTGCAGAAACCAGTTCCAGTGGCATAGAGGCATAAAGCCTTGACTAAGACTTAGAAGATCTGAGTTTAGCTAAAAAGCTCAGGTGATTGAAGGAGTAGGCAGTGGAGGATGAGCATGCTCATTTTGAGGGGGTGGGACAATAGAACAGAGTAAAGCATGCACATCCACAATCATCTCAGGGAATGGGGTGACATTGTCATACTCATCCTGGATGGACATTTGACAACCAAGTCAATATCTGGTAGCAGTCATCATCACACTGCAACTTCCCCCCCAAAACTAAACTCCATTCTACAGATCACTGTTTATGTATTATAGGTCCAAAACTTGGGGAAAAGCACCTCCCCACAAATAAAATAAACCTCTTCTTACTCAAAGTTTAGGACTCAGCTAAAGGCCCACTTCATAGAATCATAGGTGGTTACTATGCTAGTGGCCCTGAGGCCCTTACAAGCCTAGCCAAGAGTTTATCCCCCAAAAAAGAAACCTCAGTCAGCACTTGTCACCCCTGTCAGTGAGGGGCACAGGTGAAACCCCTGGGACAAATTTGTTGTTTTCCATCCACTCTTCAATGTTGCTCTGGAATTGGGTCAGTGAGGTACTCTATTTGACATGTATGGAAAGTCTATTCCAGAGACTCTTCATCCAGAAGTGTAGCTGGTTCAATCAGTGCTCTGGACTATGACCCATCACCCCCCCCAGCTATTGATGTGAAGAGCAAAAAAAAACTTCACTGTAACAAGCCAATACATGTAAGTGATTGACTTATCACAGTTAGATGTACAACCTCCCCTAGCTCCTCCCCTGAAGATCCAAAAAAGAAAAAAATGGATGTTCCTTCAACTGGCACACCATCCTGGTGTCCAGCTGCATGAAATTCTCCTCCCTGCCCCAGCCATTCAAGTCTAATGTTTTAGTTAAAAAAAGTCTTTTTAAACTGTAGCAAGCTGCTTGCTACAAATATCCTGGTATTTTAATTAAAAATATATATATTTTGTTTAAACTGTGGCAAACAGTTGCTATATTTTATACATTGCCTGCAGAGTGCTACAGTACTCAAGTTTTATTTAAAAAAAAAAAAGATTTTTTCAAACTGTAGCAAACTGCATGCTATGATGTATCAAGTAGTTGCTGCAATTTATACCACACATGGAGTGCTACAATGTTCAGGCTTGATCACAAATGTGATGCTGGCTTTTAAAAAACAGTGGTATTGCACTAAAGAGTGATCAGGATCGGCTGATCACGCCCACCAAAACTTTGCACCTGGGGGCAATTACCCCTCTTGCCCCTCCCCAGTGATGTTACTGCTTTCATCAGTCTAATATCACTACCTTTCATCCAGCTGTATTATGCAACCTGAGCTACGACACTCTCAAGGGTGCAGCTATGCATACTCAGCGTACTTAAGTGAGTACAATTTTTTTTCTGAGCATCTCTTAGAAACTTCAACACTCAAAATATGCAGAATGGTTAGAATTATGTAAACGAATATTTTCACTAAATGTAATTCTGATATTCTTTGTATTCCGTGATGGCCGTGAATGAAGCTGGTGGTCACTTGCGATCAGTGCTCTACCCTGGCATACAAAATAAGAGAATGTGAACTGACATGCATTTTCTAAGTAAAAGAACTTCCAAATTTCGGGAGGATTAGGATGGATATAGCAAAAATGTGAGCTAAAATCAAGGACGATTGAGTGGTGCGAATGTATCTATCCAATATACTACGTTAACCGTATAGGTATGAAGATCAATGTAAATGACAAAAACCCTCTCTTTCCCGCTAGACGTGACAGTGAACTCCTCCTCAACTCCTCCCCCTTCCCGACTCATGACGTCAAACCGACGTCGCCGAGGTTCCTTCAGCCTTGGGAAGCTAGCCAGACCATCTTTCGTAGCGACCTTTGTTTGACAGATCCCGGAAACTTCTAGAGCAGTGGCCTTCAGTTTGACAGTTCCTGA
This sequence comes from Protopterus annectens, assembly GCF_019279795.1. Lineage (NCBI taxonomy): Eukaryota > Metazoa > Chordata > Ceratodontiformes > Protopteridae > Protopterus > Protopterus annectens. The sequence goes on from NC_056743.1 coordinate 1,216,819,956, forward strand.
AGTACAACACAATAGTCGTGAATCGGACACAAAAGTACTTTGTTTATAGAGTTACTAAGCAGCATTTCTGCATTTTACCTGCGCTTTATTCACGGACCTGAATCACTTCAAAACCAGACATTCCGAACCTTCGTTTGGCCAGCCTGACACCATTGAACCTTGACCTCTTGGACTTAAATTTCTCCTACTTCAGGGCTGAATAGCAACATTTTTGTAGACCAGCTGGCAGTTAAGTTGGAGGAATACCGTACACTCAGACAGCTGTCATTGTGAGCAGGGTAATCCTATTGTTTGGGATTTGTTTTACTTTAAACAGAGAATTAAGACAATCTCTCCTGGATATAGTCAAGTCACCATTATCCACGCACAATTTTCATGACTTTTTATGTTACTATAAGATACGGACGATGCAGTCATCGATTTCCAAATTATTGAAATAATTGTCTACATTATCTGTACAACATAAGTTGTTTTTTTTCAGTAGCCGTTTCCTTCCACAATTCACCCAGCAGAAAGGGCCTGGAATTCAAACTGAAAGTTTCTAGCTGCTGCTGACCTGTAGGCATTCTTGTTAACAGTGCCATACCTTCATGATATTTTAAGGTAGCTATTGGCATCAGTTGACTCTCAAGACAAAATAGCAGGTGCTTAACATTGTTGCACACAGACAAGTGTTGCTTAAGAGTTTTGAGGCCTATATCAGTCTTCCAAGTAAAACAAAATATATATCTATATATCTATATATATTTACTAATCTCAAAGGAACAATACGTGTGGCGGTCACTACTACTCACCCACACTGGCTACCATGTCTTACAAACCTATTGCACCAGCCCCTGTCACTTCTGCCAATCACTCAGGTAAGAATGTTCCTGTAATAATAGCATAACAAAGAAAATAAATTATAGGTGATTCGGTTCTATAATACTAGTCATTTTTAGCTGATTCTGAGGATTTGGAAAAGGTAGGTACAAACTGCCAATGATTCTAGAGCATCAACCCTTATTTTATGGACTGCAGTTGCTAAAATAAATCCAACGCCACACTTTCGCATGCAGACTTAAAAATATAGGCATCTCCTATGTGGTCTGTTGTGTGACATGTCTATTTCCATATATGTGTGTAAATATATACACATATATATGTACATATATAAAATAGAGTGTGTATTTTTTATATATGTATACACCTAAGAACCGAGGAGAAAAGATTCAAAAGGTTTATATTAAAATAAAGTGTTACAGATTCAATAAGTATAATGAAAATAATAAACAGGATGCAAGTAATCATATACAGTTGCATCCTAAAGTTAGTCACGGTAACAGTAATAACAAAACAGTACATCAGGAACCACAGTATAGTATCATCCTATACTAGAACAGAAGTATTTCATACAGATGAAGACATGAGGTGAGTTCAAGAATAATAAGCAGCAAGACATCAGGTCCAGGTATTTATATAATTTAATACATATGAAATGTATATGTAAAGTCTTGTGTGTGTGTGTGTGTGTGTGTGTGTGTGTATGTATATATATATATATATATATATATATATATATATAAAATGGGTCTACTTCAAAACACTGAATTGTCATAACATTGAAACTCAAAACACTGAGACCATAACATCGAAAACCAAAAACACTGAAAACTCAAAACAACGAAAACTCAGAACACTGAAACTTTGCATCATAAGATTGAAAACTACAACACACGTGTAAATAACCCCTCCACCTGTAGCAACACCAAACTAACAAACACACTTTTTACTACGTTTCTGCAGGAGGTCAAGCCCCCCTACACCTCCCATGTGGGGGGATCTGCCCCACCCCCCCGTAAATTAAGTATACCAACTTGAAGATCCCACTACAGTGGAAAAAAGTTCATTTCCTAACCTCACTGTATTGCGATTACCATACAGAATGTAAACATAATGTCTGAATCAACTTACTTGTATGGCCTAAAAACGCGTACAGATTGGCTAAATAACCACTTTTTCCCCTACTCACTTTTCCCAGCACTTCTCAGAACAATAATTTAACTTCCATGAAAGCAACACATCCATATGTTTACATTCTGTATGGTGATTATGTTACAGTGGGGTTAGGAAATTAACTTTTTTCCACTGTAGTGTGATCTAGGAGTTGGTATATTTAATTTACGGGTGTGTGTGTGGGGGGTGCAGTGTAGTAAAAAGTGTGTTTCTTAGTTTGGTGGTGATATAGGTGGAGGGGATGTTATTTACATGTGCGTTGTAGTTTTCTGTGTTATGATGCGCACTTTCAGTGTTCTGAGTTTTCATTGTTTGGGGTTTTCAGTGTTATGGTCTCAATGTTTTGTGTTTCACTGTTATGACAATTCAATTTTTTGAAGTAGACCCATATATATATATATAATATATATATATATATATATATATATATATATGTATAGATAAATAGATATATGGATGTATATGTATATATATATATATATATATATATATATATATATATATATATATATATACATATACATATATATACATACATATATATAAACCTCTTCACCTGAATCAACTTTCCTTTGCCCACAAACTAGTAAACCATCTTCACAAAATCCCATCACTGCCACACCTTCTCCAACCCCACTACCCCTCTAGACTCCTACGCTCCAACAGCAAAAATCTAGTTCTCATCACCAAAGCCAAAAACTCAGCAGGAGAAGCTCTATTCTCCTGTGCCATATCCAGACTATGAAATAGCCCCCCTCCCTCCTATAACCACACTTCCTTCCAGCAGTCTCTTCAAGACTACACTTAAATCTCACCTCAGTCCTTGTTCTAATCCCAATTAAAAAAAAAAAGTATATCTGCCTGAGGTCTTATTACCTGCTACTGAGCAATATTACACCTTAGGTACGAATAGCATGATTAACAGATATTGCTAAGTCTACATCTACTAATTACTCTAGTTTTCTTTATTATTCTTGTTATTTTTACATGCACCTATTGCTCTGTTTATTGTATGTCATGTTCTTTACTGTAAACTCAATTTACTCATGTGTTGTTGCTCATTTATTATTTGTGGAGTTTTTTCCCTGGGCCTCCGCTGAAAAAGGACCTCTGTCCAGTCGGAATTTCCCGGTAAACAAATATAAATAAAATGTGTGTGTGTGTGTGTGTGTGTGTGTGTGTGTGTGTATATATATATATATATATATATATATATATATATATATATATATATATATATATATATATATATATATGCACACACTAATAACTTGGCTATCTTAAGTGTAATTTAGAGCCTTTGTAGTTCACATTTCCAAAATTGTGAGGAGCTTAACATAACACCAGTGTGAGATGAGTGCATAGCAAAGATGCACATTATTTTTTTTTTTACATAGGGAATGGTCTTTTTGATGTTTTCAGAGGTGATATTGAGAAGAGTATAAAGTAGCACATTGCAAATTATGAAACAGATAAGACACATTAGTTATGCTTGTGTAGGCTAGTGAAACATTGAAATCTCTAGGGAAAAAAAATTAGTTAGAACTACATTTGGTCCAGCTTCCCTGCAGTGCTTGGTTTTGAGGTCATCGTCTTTATTCAGAATTTTATACTTTTCCTTCCAAAATTATTATTGTTTAAAGAAAAGATGGTGTCTCACAGTTGTTGTTGTTTGTCTTTAGGCTTTTCCTGGTTAGGGGTCGCCACAGCGGAACTCCGGTCCATTAATGATTGGTAGTAGATTTTCACGAACGCTGAGGTGTCAACTCTATGTCCAACCTTTAACGAAGGCATACCCATTTACACATGTCTTTTGAACGCCACTCAGCCGCGGGGAGGACATGCAGACTCCACACAGAAGGCACTCCCCGCACTCCAGCCGAGAATCGAACGGGAGAACCTCTTGCTGTGAGGCAACAACGCTACTGCTGCACCACCGCGGCATAGTTGTCTCACAGTGATTATACTTATTAACTTCTTTTGATTCAAAAATGCATGTTAGGTCAGTTCTCTTATTTATTTATTTTTCTTTGTTTACTGGGAAAGTCCAACTGGGTAATAATTTTCAGCAGAGGCCTGTAGAGAAAAGCTTTATTTGCTTACATTGCATTATACTAAGTTCCAGTTAACACAAAGAGTTACATTTCTGTTTACATTTATACACAAACCGTAGTTACATTCATGCAGTCTAAGATTTAAGATTTTACACCGGTGGAAGTTATTACTAAATAGAAACCCCACTTGCAACTTAGTGGATTGTACAGTCAGCAGTTATGTATAAAAATTGTTTGTCATTTCAGTGACAGGTTGAGAGTATTCTGTTTAAGGAGAGTATTATACATTGAACACAAAGTCTTAACCTTGTGACGAGTATGTGCAAGACCATGTTGTTTAAGCAGTGGTTTAAAACTGTTGAGTTTGTTGGGGAGTTTTATTTGTATGGCGGTACTATTCCAGAATTTAGCAACATATTGGGAGTAGAACGAGTCTCCTGCAACATTATTTGACTTATTTGTAAGTAATAAGAATTATTACTTATTCTTCCAACTTCCTAAGTTAAAAATACAAATATTAAGATGTGTCCTTGACTTGGGTTCATAGATTAGTACTAAGCTAATTGCCCTTGTGGACCATTTTAAGCCTAGCCAGTTACCCTGGAGGGATAGGTTCCTGACCCAGAGACTCCCCAGACTCTGGAATAGATTGCCCATACATGTCAAGCAGAGTGCCTCTTTGGCCCTCTTCAAAAGGAACCTTGACAATTGGATGGGAGAAAGGAAATTCACCCTGGGGATCACGTCAGTCGACCTGCTAGACAGGGTTCTAGGAAAGTAAATAGTGTGGGAAGAAATAGTCAGGGAATTGTTATGGCTAGGCTTGTATAGGCTCTAGGGCTGATAGCCTAGTACCAACCTATGAACCCCATGTGAGAATCAAACCCTGCACCTTGTATCTGTAAGGTAAACACTTTAATCATTATGCCAACCTCCCATCAATGGTTTTTCCATAATTATTATGTAATCTCCCTTATTATATGGGGAAGAAGTTCAGAGCTATGTAAATGTGCCAAGTAGTTAAATTTGTTTTATGGATAACATTATTATTTTAAGTATGTTTTAAATGCATTATTTCCTTTCTGGAGGTAGTGAGGATGTAAAAAGATGTGTGTGTTTCCTTCTGCAGTGCTAGTCTAGTGCTGATTCTTTGTATTAACAAGGTTTTTGTCATCTTCTGAAGTGGTAGCTTTTCAGTATCTGCTTTTGACTTGTGGCCTAGTCCATGTCTGTTTCAGATTGCCACCTTTCTATTTATTTATTTTTTATATACTTAAGACTTCTAACTGAAACCTGGGTGTAATAACACTAATGGTTACATAGCAATTACATCATATTGTACTGAGCAAACTCTTTCAGTGAAAGGCATTCAAGATCCGTGATCTGCAAAGCAAGTACATAAAATAGTATCCTGAACAAATACATTAATGTGAGAAACATGCTTCAATTAAGATGACATTAAACAATATGCTAATCTTCACACTATAGAAAACATTAATTTTTATTTAGTAGTTAATAACTTTGATGGCCGCGTTGGTGCAGCAGTTAGCATTGTCGCCTGATGGCCACATTGGTGCAGCAGTTAGCATTGTCGCCTCACGCCAAAAAGTTCTACCATTCGAGTCTCGGCTGGAGCGCCTTTTGTGTGGAGTCTGTATGTCCTTCCTGCAGTTGAGTGACGTCTAAAGACATGCAGGTAGTGCGTGCGTGAATGGGTGTGCCTTCTTTCAAGGTTGGGCGTCAGGCTGGCAACTCGGCACCGTAAAAATCCACTGCCAGTCATTAGTGGATTGGAGTTCCGCTGTGGCGACCCCTAACCGGGAAGAACCGAAAAGCATACATAGTTAATAATAACTTTGCAGTACTTAGTAGTGATTGTCTGAGATTAGAGAGGAGTTGCTTACAGAAATGGTTATGAAAGTGGCTATTTGAGAAATCGGTTGGCCATTTTTTAAAATCTGCCCTTTTCCCTACTGTAGTGCGATCTCGGAGTTAGTATATTTAGTTATGGGGGTGTGGGGGTGAAGCAGTTCAGGTGAGTGACACTTGTGGAGGAGTGGATATTCAGAGTAATTTTATAAAAATTCAGAGAAATGCAGATTATAAAACAAAATGTATGTACAGACACTGAAGTAAAGCAGCAAAAGATGCAGTTTGAGTGCAGAGTAATACTGAATTTACATACAATAGCTGAAATCCTGCCAACAGTACCCCAGTAGTTCAGTAACTAGCCTAATGTCATGGCTGAATTTTGCAGAAAGTGAGAAAAGCTCAAAAGGGTTTCTATCACTAGGGTCTTTCCTTCTTTAACTCTTCATTCGTACCCACTTTGCGTCATAAGTCCTGTGGTTGCTGCACTTAACCCAGAGTATCTAGCAAAAGATTTTTTTTCACAGTATTAAGCACCACATTTATTTGAATAGCTCCCAGTTTTACTTCCCTGGAGTTTTTTTTCCTCTAGTGCCTACACATTTACATGCACCACATTTAGCTGAACAGTTCCACTTTTACTTCCCTGGAGTTTTTTTTTCTGTCTGATTTCCTCTAGTGCCTACACATTTGCAATTGAACACATTTTCTTTATTTTATACAAAATATATATATTTATCACAGTATTCACTTGAATTAATAATATGGTATAAATTAGTTTTAATCTGTCACATCTTTAAATTAATATTCCAGTTGCATTCTGTTCTTATTGCCCATGTTAGTTTGTATGGCAGCAAACCTCACTTTTGTATCCAGTTTTGTAAAAGTTTTCAGAATCTTTTAGCAAAGCTGCATTCTATGAAGACGTGTTTATGTGTCATAAAAATCTTACCAAACTGCTCTTGCAGACATCACCTTTCTTCCATCCATTACTATTTATGGTTACCTCTTAGCCCTGTGATTTCAGGAACACATAGCCAAAATATTTCTACCTTTCCATTAGTAACATTTTATGGAGCAGTACACCAAATTCATTTGTTACTAATGCAGTGTTGTCCATTTATACAATTTGCATTTGCTTTGCCCTCATTGTATTAGAGCACAGCATTTGCAACATTCTCTGAAAAAAATGAATAGGACTGCTTGCCATTGTTTGCATACCTTATTCGTTTCAAAATATATATTTTTTTGTCTTTCACTGAAATTTTTTTGTCCCAGCACTAATTACAGCATGTTCAGAAGACTTTATATTGTTTGTAAGAATATGCAGACCATGTCCGAGTCATCCAAACAGCTGATAAAAATCCATATCCATTTTACTAGGTTTTGTGTGTTTTTGTCTCTCTTGTTTGTGTGTGGACATTATTGTTTTTATCTGTGCCCATATTCTGCATTTTGTGTCATTGCCCTTCTAAAAGCTGAATTGAAAACTTTTAAATTTTGAGATTGTGGCTTCTGACCATCTCTCTTAAATTCTGCAGCTGTTTTACTCTAGATTTAAACACAAAAGCATAAAACCAACAAAACCTATAATTCAGTAGACAACTTTAGAAACCAGGCAATTCTATACACTCATTCAAACCAGTTGCAAACACATCATCCAAAAATTCTAATCATCTGTTAATTTACTTCTTAACCCAGGATCCAGAAAGACCCCAGGCCTTCCCATGAAAAGATCCGTTCTGCAATTAGCTAACCTGTTCAGTAATGTATCAAAAGTGTTACCAACCTAGCTACACACTCTACAAAGTCACCTTCATATTTCCCTGGTCACTCTTCTGACTTCTTTCCTAAAGCAGTTTCACTTCCATACACCATTAACAACTCACATCCTCCTTCTATCCCTTCATTGTCCAGTCACAAAATCTAAACCAATTCTCTATCCTTTTTCCTCCAACCAGTCTCTACTATCCTCATCAAATAACTCTTACTCAAGCTGAAATCTGCTCCTGCAGATGAACTCCCAAAAGAATATTTTAGACTTGCAGCAGAGGCCATAGCCTGTTTTATCAGTAATCTTATTACTAGCTTCATGCTAGAATCTTATGTTCCAGTCTTATGGAAAAAGTCACATGCTATCCTCCAGTCATAAAAGAGGTAATTCTGTTGACTGATCTGACTTTCATCCCATTGCCATTTTGCCCCCTTTCTCCAAACATCTTGAAAAATGTGTACGTAAACAGCTTATTAAACATATTCTTCAAAATCTACTACTAGGCTCTACGCAACACAGTTTTTCACCGGCCCATAGTACAATGTTGTACTGTGTCAATGTTAATAAAGCTATGGAGTCAAGCAAACTGGTCTCCTTGATCTGTCCAAAACCTACAGCACTATTTCCCATCTTAAACTCTTACATCAGCTAACCATCCTAGGCCTTTCATCTCCCATTCTTGCATGATTCACTAGTTACCTAGTAGGCAACAGTCGGTGAGATGGGATAGCTCCCTCTTGGCATATCTAGCCAGTAACACTGGCATGACCCAAGGCTATGTCCTCAGTTCCCTTGTAACATCTTTGTTAACAATCTTCACACTTCTTCCTTTTAAGGCTCTGTAATCCAGTGTGCATATGGTTCCAGTATACTCTGCTCTCCAAATTCTTGAATAATACAGAAATCAAAGTAATCTCACACAAAAAAACTAGGTATGACAAGATATGATAATTTCAAAATTGACCTTCATATACAGAACAATGTAAAAAAAAAACACCAGAAACTTGGAATGCTGTACTGGCAAAGGATTTCTAAATATATACACTAAAACTACACTGGCCACCACCCCTCACTGTTTTATATGGGGACCCAATCCTTGCTAATTTCCATTCCTCACTACACAGTAAACTAGAAACCTGCTACAATAAAATTGCTACGTTTGCAACTAGTTCGAATTCCCACCATTGCATGCTCAGCAATCTCTTAAATGGCTTGAACTTCCACATTATCTAACTTAACCTACATCTATAACTACCCACAGTCTGGTACATAAACAGCAGCCTATCCTGCCTTTATGTTTAGCTTTCACAACTGTTTACCTAATGCATCACTGCAATCACAGGATAAACAACTCCTCATGATACATAAACCTAACAAATCTTATGGCAAAGGTCTTTACTCATACTCTTTAGCTAAAAGCTAGAATTCCTTGCCTCTCTTACTGCCAGGCCTGTCTGTAGCTTTTCTAATTTTAAATGCAGTCAAAGAGAACACTTATCCACAACTTGGTTCTGTTCAGGTACTATTGCAGGCTGAACCTTCTCAGGTTTTTAACCATCTACATACATTTCCTCCTTGCCAGCCTCTTAACAGACATCTCAAGGTATGTCCTGACCGCATATTTAAATTTGTGGTGATCCAGCAAGTTAAGTGTGAGGCTAGGGAAGGCCCTTGGAAATTGTACCTTGAAGAAAAAGAAACCTGGTGGCAAGTATTTTTGAATGCATATTCTCTACCAGGTTTGAATGACTTGGTATCTATTTCTAGCAAACTTAAACTAAAAGTATTTGACAGATAAATTAAAGTAATGAATAGTATTTTTATAAAAATATAACATTTCTGTGTATGTATATGTATTTTACTAAGTTTCATCAATTTCTAAATAAGATGTGTGCAATTTGATGCTTTTAGAATATACTGAGCTGTTTTTGCTGCTTTTTTTGCTACTTAATTGAGATGATGAGGTATTTAATTGGATTGGTTTTATTGGCTGTTATATTAATTGTCTATATAAAAAGGGTTATTAATTGTTTAAAGTTGTCTGATGAAGTCTGGTGATGGGCACCAGATGAAAGCGTAAGTTTTGTGTGTTATAATAAAAGATTTGGGCGTATTCCTGGCTTTTCCAGCTTCGAGTGTTTATTCCTTAGCCTCTTAACTTTAGTCTTTCGCTGTAACATTATTTATCTCAAATATTATCTCCTGCTTGGTTTAATCCCTTTAGGACTACATAGTGTTACCTGCTTTTTCTTCCCTGTTACTACTGTTCTCATTCCGTTCTCTTCCTTTATACTTAACCTCATCTTAGAATCCCATTATTTGCTTAGACCTCGCTATGCCCGCTTTTCACTCCTTTCTCACCACCTATAATCTTCCTATGCTGTCAACTAAATATCTTTTTACTGCCTCTATATGCATTGTATATATTGACTTGACCACAGTAATCATTTAGAATGTATTTATTTAGCTAAAGTACCAGCTTGAATATTGTTTTCTTATTTTTAATAAGAATGCAAAGTGATCTTTCTCAGATCTTACATAAGAAGTAATGCCACTGGCCTATTTTAGTAATTTGCTTGCCAATATCAAGAACAAGTGTTGCAGTACAACTAATTTTCCCCTTTTGTTGCCTTGTTCTTACTTAAGGAAAGTGTACACTACCCCTTAAGGTTGGAAAACTACATTTCTGCAGTTTTAGGTTGTATTGTCTGTATAGGTGTGTACATATATGCGTACTTTGAAATGTTGAAATAATTGAGGTACATAAGCATTGACAGAAAAAAAATACCAATCCAAAAGGATCCACTCCCCCCACCCACAAATTTTTTTTTTTTCCAGTGGGGGCAAGCACCCTGCACCCCCCCCCCCCACACCCAGTGCTAATTATATATACCAACTCTGAGTTCACTGTCCAGTGGGGAAAGGGCCAGTTCCCCATTCCCCACTGTTCGCTATCTGGATTGAACTTATGACATTGGAAACGCTTGATTATATGGATGTTTTCCATATATAGAATATATATGCATACAAGCATGCAGTGACACAATCAGTATTTGGAGACAGGTGCTACATTATCTAGAATGGTTGCTGAAGGATGATGAAGAGCAGGCGTTGGGGTGGAAAATGCAGAAAGAGGTTGATGGAGTGACAGAAGGGAGGGATGATGCAGGTTATGGGCATTTACATTGTGGGGTGGCAAAATGTGTGACTGATATAGGGGTGAGGAAATCAAGGGCCAGAAGATGAATACAGGAGAGTAGTAGGAAAATTCTTAGAGCAGGTGTTGAAGAGACATTTTAAAGTGGCAAAACGTTAATGAGAAAGGTGACAAGTGTGTTACAAATTCCATTGGAAATTAGGTATGTTTTTGCAATATTCTTGACTAGATTTCTTTTTGTCATTTTCTTAATAATAAGGGGGGGGGCAGTGTTCTAGAGTTGAGCAACATAAAATGAAATAGAGACATTCCATGAGGTTTTTTTTTTTTTTTCATGGATTGAGGTAACTGTAGAGATTTGGATCTGAGGCTGCAAGTTGGCTGATTATAATAAGGCTAACATTTGGATGGCAGGATCTCTATTTGGTGAAGGTAGAATAAAAGTGGGCAATTTTTATAAACTCCAGGCAATAAAATGTACATTTTTTATGTAGTGTGAGGCAATGGTATAATCCATATGGAAAGTTTGTATAACATTGTGTGTGTATAGCAATAACTAGCTAGAGCTTTAAAAGGGAATTACTGAAAATGTTGTAGTCCATGTGATTGCCCATTATAATTCAGTAGTCCGAATAAAGCTTCTGATGAGTGTACATCTTGTGACTTGCCTCTACAAGCCATTCCTGACATTATGTGTACTTAACTGTATATTGCGTTGTACATTTTGATGGATATAAAATTACAGTTGGTACCAGAGGCTGTTTTTTCTGCTGCAGTATGGAAATTTTGAAGCTGCAAGAGGACAGAAAACAATGTGTTCCTTCTGAGTTGTTTCTTCTGTGTTATAACCCTGTAAAATAGCAAGCTAGTTTTCTGAATTTTGAGTAAAAACTCAGAAATATTCTTTCAAATTTTAATGTTGAATCAGGTCTCACTTTAACTTTTCATATAGTAATGAATATTTTCACACCGGACTGTCACATACAGCAATTAATTTATATGCATGTTTCATATAGTAGATGACTGAAACCATTGGTGATGAGATTATATAATATCCGTTACTGCAACTTTTCATTTAGCTCGCATTATCATCACTTCATCTGTTGGTATCTCTGAAGCTGTCTGACATCTGTTGGTATCTCTGAAGCTGTCTGACAACTTGTCTGAGTATTAGAAATTGTGAATCCAAAATTTGAGGTATTGCAGTACAAGCAGAAAGGCAGAGAAGGCTGAAAAGATACACTGTCCAGTTTTGCTTCATTAGCTTCAACTTGGAAGAAGAATACAAGTTAGACATGTTGAGAAAAAGATTATATGCATATTGTAAACCAAATTAAAAATCATCAATATATTGCACTGTGATACTTTTTCATTAGAAATCAAAGTGTTAAAGAGTCAATATATGGTTATGTAGCTGAACTTACAAACATAGCAGAAAATGAGTTTGAAGACAAGTACTGTTCACTGATAAAAGATCATTTTTTGTGGTGTCAGGAATGGTAACATCAGAGGAGCCAGATATCAAGAGAATCCACCTAACATCCAATAAAGCACAAGATGTTTATAAACCCAGTGAACATTTAAGTTTATACCTTAACAGTGTGGCCAGGAAACTGAAAGTATGCATAATAAATGTTGTGATAAGGAAAAAAATGAAGCCATAAATTAATAAATGACATTAAGTAGACATGAAAGTTTAGGTGACCACATGGTTTCCAGGATGATGCCAAGAAATAAATGCAAAGATGAAAGTAGAGCTGTAAGTAATGTGTATATAGTTACAGATGTAAGAAGGCATGCTATATGATATTTAGTTGGAACTTTTAAGTTCTGTGGCAGTCCGAATACTTTTGTAAAGATGCGTAAAAGTCAAAATAAACTTATGCAGGAAGATTTTTGTGTATGTTGGGTGTGCTGGGAAAAACTGAGTAAACGGAAATGTTTGGGAGTGGAGTTGAAATTCATGATCTGCATGTGAAACAATGCCATTTATTCTTGTACTGGGAGCATTTCCTGTAGCTCTGCATGAAGATTGCATGAGGACTAGTACCCTCAGCTAAGGGCTGCAGTCTCTGAATCAAAGCAACATGTGTTGCAACTATGATGGTAGTATAGAACTTTTCCCTCATCCAGAATTATTCTGGTATGAGGGCTGCATTGATGCTTGAGGGCTGTTAGTTTGAGATCCATGTTATAGGTGTAGGAGAAAGAGTTAACCAGACATTGAAATCTGTGGAAAGCTTTGTTGTAATAAATAAACAACCTGAACTGAATGAGTGGGTCAAAAGCAAGACAGCAGAGAAGCAGGATGAAGTTAGAATATGTATGGATTTCAAAATATAATCAATTAGATCAAAAAGAAGCATTGTCCACATCAGAAAATTTAGTCAAATAGATCAAGAAGAAGCATTATCCACATCAGACTGTTGTTACAGTGCCTAATGCAAGATACTCCTTATTACTAAATGGAAATCAAGGATTTTAGCAAATTCAACTAGATGAAATTAGGCTAAACCTTTGCACTTAACACTGCATTTTGGGCAGACATTTCAAAGATTGCCTTTTTGCACATCTTTTGACCAATATTTCATAAAGGAGCAGCTGAAATGATCAAAGGGTTGGTAGGTGCAGTTAAATTAATAGATGATCTTTTTATGTGAGAGAGCTACCAAGTGGGAGCACAGTATTCGATTAGCTGAGACAGAAAGGCTTTCTGATTGAAGCAAAGCAAATGACGGATGTTGGGATGGCCTCAAACCAGACTCTGTTGTACATAGCATACAGGAGCCTCATGACAAATCATCTTTTATGGAATTCCTTGGTGCAGTGCAGTATCTGTCCAAGTTCATACCACACTTGTCAATTACAATAGTACCAGTCAGAAAAATATAGAAGTGTGATGATTGAGTTTGGTCACAGAGCAATACAGAGGCTTCATTATGTTAAATGAACTTTGTTATAGGGGCTCATACTCTGAAGTTGTATGATGTCTCTCAGTCTGTTGTACTACATGTGGATGTTAGTCAGTGAGTGAGTTTGGATCAAGATCTGTGACAGAGGCACAGACAGAATGCATGCAGGTACAGGAAGAAATGTTAACAATTGTGTTTGATTGTTAGAAATTCCATAATTATACTTATGCAAATGTCAGTAACAGCAGAATCTGTTTATAATATATTACAAAACATTTTCAAGAAATCCATTCATGAAGCTCTTGCAAGACTGTAGAAAAGATGCACATAGGTACCATAATGAGCAGATTTTATCTACAAGACTTAAGCCTTATGGGTAAGTTCACAGTTACTGCATTTGCAGAGAGGACCTCTGTCTGTAGAGATGTTAGAGGATATCAAGAACTATAACAAAAAAGGCAGAAGAATGTGATTGTTGTAGATATTCTCATAAGTAATTAGTCATCAGATCGAATAAATGTACATCTGCATATCGGAGTGTGTGTCTGTGCAAGGTGAGCTTTCATGGTGCAAGGCTTGTTGTTCAAGGGAGATAAATGAACATTGTTGATCATCTTGGAGACATAGTGCTTCAGTAAGTTAACAGGTCACCTGTAATTGACTCCAAATGGAAAGAAGAGACTCTCGATATTCTTTATTTGGCAAAAAGTGTTGGAACAGATTGAGGAGTTGATTCAGAAATATATCTGCAATATTTTTTGTAATCAGAAGCAACATGAGGAATAAATACCAAATACCAGATGGAATATGGAATCATCTTTGGGCCAAAGTTGGAAATAATGTGTTTGGTATAGAAGTGCTTATTATTTTTTCTGTGCAGACTGTTACTCGAAATATCCTGAAGCAATGGAACTTTGTGCAGTCGCTAGCCATAATGCAATAACTGTCCTGAAAAATGTATTTGCTAGACATGGAGTACCTGATGATGTTGTATAATTAAGTTGGGAGTTGATGTTGGTAAACAGCGGGAGATTAAACATACTCTTCTTATTCGTAGATGCACACAAAGCAGTGGGCAAGTAGAGAGAATTGTCTACATAATTAGAATTAAAAATTTCTGGAAAATGTAAATGTTTTTAAGCATTACGATTGCTGTTGGTCTATAATACAACACACAAATCCTACTCTCTCTATAGGTCACTTTATAATGCATTTATTTAAGTATAGATATTTTGAAGGTAATCTATTAACCTTCATTTCTTTATTGGTAACTAGAAAGCCAAAGAAATGTGATTTCTGTATTGAAAGAAAAGCAAAATAAACAAAAATATTACTATGACAGAGCAGCAAGAAATGTGCCAGCAGGGTTGGGAGGGTGGCCTAATGGTTAAGGTGTTTGTCTTACAAACACAAGGTGCAGGGTTTGAGTCTCACAAGGAATAATTAACTAGGCTTAAAATGGCTTGCAAGGGCAGTTAGCCTAGTGTTAGTCTATGAACCTAATCTACGAGACCACAATCAATCATTTCGAATCATTTTAAGTAGAGTTGCTGCTACTGAGATTTGTCTGCATACATCAACTGGACATAAGCTGATTTAAGTATATTTCCTTCATTTTATTGTGGTTGTTATAACTTGGGGACTGATTTCTCAGATCTAGCTCTGTTGAAACTGTCTTGTGTGTGTGTCTGAAGCTCTGCACTAGTTGTTAAACTGTTGTTAAACTGCTCTGAAATTCCTTTAAGTGTTAATTAGCTTGGGGGTTTTCTGATAACTTTAAAACCTGTGTTGGTTACATCTCTGGTAATCATTTTAAGTAGAGTTGCTGCTACTGAGATTTGTCTGCATACATCAACTGGACATAAGCTGATTTAAGTATATTTCCTTCATTTTATTGTGGTTGTTATAACTTGGGGACTGATTTCTCAGATCTAGCTCTGTTGAAACTGTCTTGTGTGTGTGTCTGAAGCTCTGCACTAGTTGTTAAACTGTTGTTAAACTGCTCTGAAATTCCTTTAAGTGTTAATTAGCTTGGGGTTTTCTGATAACTTTAAAACCTGTGTTGGTTACATCTCTGGTAATCATTTTAAGTAGAGTTGCTGCTACTGAGATTTGTCTGCATACATCAACTGGACATAAGCTGATTTAAGTATATTTCCTTCATTTTATTGTGGTTGTTATAACTTGGGGACTGATTTCTCAGATCTAGCTCTGTTGAAACTGGCTTCCCCACCCCCCCTCCCTGTTCTTGGATGTAGTTTAAATTTGGTGGCTTTTGCAGTGCCCGCCCCACTGTAGATTTGATCTAGGACACTCCCCCTGTCCCTTCTCTTTACCGCATTCTCTCTAATAAACCCTTTCTTGCTTTTTTAGTCCTTTTTAATTTTATTACATTTTTTTCATACTGTGAGTGGACTAATATTGCTACATACTCAAGTGTGCCAGCTTGCAATGCATGTGAATTGTTTTATAGCACTTACTGTCTGTTTTTCCTTGTCGCTGTAAAAAAAAATCTCTTGTTTTCCTGCCTTACTGAACTAGAGTAGTCCAGTTTCAGAGTTGCTGATCCCTGGGCTTTGTTTTTAGTTCCTGTTACTGATCCATTGCCTTATTAGGAAGGAGGGAAGTTTCTTTGCTTACCAGTGGGAGTGGGAAGCACTGAGCGGCCTTTTGTCCGATTTGGTGAAGTTTCAGCCAGAAACTAGTAGTCCATTGGTCGTTTTGGGCCAATTCTAGCTCCTTTCAGCCCCTGCTATAAAACACGCTAAACGCAGCGTTTTCCAGCTTGTACCAACTCAGCACAGATCCTCGTGGTGGCCTGCAGAGTGATCCAAGCAGCAGAGAGCTAAAGTGACTTTCTACCAGATATAAGTATTTTGTGGCTTTCCCACTGTTATTAAGCTAGCGACATTTTCGCCTGTGTTACTGCTACTTTAAGTGATTTCTGCATTTTACACTGTTTATTGCACTTTAAGTTACTAATTGTTGCAATTTGTTTCTGTAGGCTACACACTAAAGTGCGCAGCATTTATAGCATTTACTGTCTGTTTTTTTTCCTTGTCTCTGTAATAAAACAAAAAAATCTCTTGTTTTCCGCCTTACTGAACTAGAGTAGTCCAGTTTCAGAGTTGCTGATCCTGGGCTTTGTTTTTAGTTCCTGTTACTGATCCATTGCCTTATTAGGGAGGAGGAAGTTTCTTTGCTTACCAGTGGGAGTGGGAAGAACTGAGCAGCCTTTCTGTCCGATTTGGTGAAGTTTCAGCCAGAAACTAGTAGTCCATTGGTCGTTTTGGGCCAATTCCTAGCTCCTTTCAGCCCCTGCTATAAAACAAACGCTGCTTTTTCCAGCTTGTACCAACTCAGCACAGATCCTCGTGGTGCCCTGCAGAGTGATCCAAGCAGCAGAGAGCTAAAAGAGTGACTTTCTAGCAGATATAAGTATTTTTGTGGCTTTCCCACTGTTATTTAAGCTAGCGACTGCATTTAGCCTATTTTACTGCTACTTAAGTGATTTCTGCATTTTACACTGTTTATTGCACTTTAAGTTACTAATTGTTGCAAATTGTTTCTGTAGGCTACACACTAAAGTGTGCTAGCGATTTACAGCATTATAGCATTTACTGTCTGTTTTTCCTTGTCTCTGTAATAAAACAAAAAAAATCTCTTGTTTTCCTGCCTTACTGAACTAGAGTAGTCCAGTTTCAGAGTTGCTGATCCCTGGGCTTTGTTTTTAGTTCCTGTTACTGATTCATTGCCTTATTAGGGAGGAGGGAAGTTTCTTTGCTTACCAGTGGGAGGGAAGCACTGAGCGCCTTTCTGTCCGATTTGGTGAAGTTTCAGCCAGAAACTAGTAGTCCATTGGTTGTTTTGGGCCAATTCCTAGCTCCTTCAGCCCCTGCTATAAAACACGCTAAACACGCGTTTTCCAGCTTGTACCAACTCAGCACAGATCCTCGTGGTGGCCTGCAGAGTGATCCAAGCAGCAGAGAGCTAAAGAGTGACTTTCTACCAGATATAAGTATTTTTGTGGCTTTCCCACTGTTATTTAAGCTAGCAACTGCATTTCTGTTTTATTGCTACTTTAAGTGATTTCTGCATTTTACACTGTTTATTGCACTTTAAGTTACTAATTGTTGCAAATTGTTTCTGTAGGCTACACACTAAAGTGCGCTGAGCGATTTACAGCATTTACTGTCTGTTTTTTTCCTTGTCTCTGTAATAAAACAAAAATCTCTTGTTTTCCGCCTTACTGAACTAGAGTAGTCCAGTTTCAGAGTTGCTGATCCCTGGGCTTTGTTTTTAGTTCCTGTTACTGATCCATTGCCTTATTAGGAAGGAGGGAAGTTTCTTTGCTTACCAGTGGGAGTGGGAAGCACTGGCCTTTTGTCTGATTTGGTGAAGTTTCAGCCAGAAACTAGTAGTCCATTGGTCGTTTTGGGCCAATTCCTAGCTCCCTTCAGCCCCTGTAAAACACGCGATTTAGCTGAGTTACCACTGTTGCACACAAGAGCAGCGGCGGTTAAACAAGGTTAAACTATTTGGGCCATCTAAATTCCACTCTTCCAATTTTCCCTTTACCTTCCTCGAGCTGTACTGCTGATCTAACCAGCATATCCTATAACTGAAAAGTTCATCTCTACTTGATTCCCAAGTAGACTATTCTCTATCTGTAAAGCCTAGCACTTACTCCTACAGTACTTGCACCTTGATAAAGCACTCTTATTATAGATAGTACCCCACCAGCCTAAACCCACTTCCCCCGGAGTCCTTTGAAAGTCTCTTTATCTACTACTTCTAGTATGTCGAGGGATCAGTTGCTAGTGTCCTCTCCAGCTCAACTGGTGAACCTGGGAATATTGAGGCAATGTTACAACTGCCTCATGTACACAGACAATCCTCTCCTTCTCCCACAAAACACAAATACATGCGAGAGATGCAACTATACGGCCAAACTGGAGGCTGAGCTCTCTCAACATAGGACTGGCAAGACCAGACAGGAGGAGAAGGTAACCACACAATACATACCCAGTCACACATGGTACCATCACAACTTCAAATCATACACATACTCACACAAAGACATACTCGGAGGCTCTGATCAAAAATTTACCAAAACAGCAGAGGCCACCAAAGCAGACACCCAAACAACTACCACCTCACGACCCAACACATGCAACACATAGACCACACAGTCAGAGTGTCAAACAGTCACAGCCCTTAAGGCCAAACAAAATGCCAGACACACTTGTCATTGGTGATTCCATAGTCAGACACACTGACGTCCCGCTCACCAGACTGAGTAAAGAGAAGGTCACAGTAAGCTGCCTGTCAGAAGCACTCAGGTCTCTCAACAGCAGGTACCGACTCAGTCATTGTCCACGCTGGTGTCAGCGACCTGAGACTCCTGGACTATATGAAAAGGGACATCGAGGAGCTCTCTGATTATGTAGCCCAGGCAGGTATGACCCTGACCTTGAGCAGTATCCTACCTTCACCTAGAATGATGCCACAATACAGTGATAAGATGATCAGCTTTAATAATTGGCTTAAATTCTGGTGTCATTCAAAGGGGATCAATGTCTGTCTGCCTGGGATGACATGCTGGACAAGCCACGCTAAGGACTTGCACCTGTCACCCTGGGCTTCGGATATTGGCAAAGGCTCTGCCACCCCATAGTGCCTTTTTAGGCAAGGCTCAAATTCTAAACCTACCACCCTAGAACACCAAAAGGAAAAAACTAAGGGTAATGCTGCTCAATGCCAGAAGTCTCAATCTCAAGATGCATTTTTCGAGGCCCTTCTCAATATGGAGAACATCGATGTCTGTGCTGTGACAGAAACCTGGTTCAAGGCTCCTGAGAGCACCCCAGCACTAACAGGTTTCACCTCATATCATGCGGCCCCAAAATCCGGACAACACCAAGAAAGGAGGGGGTGTCCATATTCATAATGGACACCCACACCTCAAGGTTGGTGGCAACGCATGATGCATCGGAGACCATCCAGGTGCAATTAACCATAGGCAAGACTGCTCTGCAATTTGTAGCATGTTACAGGCCACCCTCTCAAACTCAGGAACCTCACATGGCCTTCCTGAAAACATTGGAGGATAAATGTATCTCAAACACCATCATACTAGGTGACTTTAACTACCCTAATATAGACTGGGAACACTACTCAAGCCCGAACACTCTAACCCAAAGATTCCTGGAGTTCATAAACTCAAATGCCATGGAACAACTAGTCACCATCCCCACAAGAGGAGAAAACATACTTGATCTCATCATCACGAACATGGGATCAAAATGTTCAACACCGAAGTATACCCCTCACTGGTGAGATCAGATCATAAACTAATCTCGCTGGAGGTCCTCATCCTGCCCCCACCTGAAACAAAAAGACCACAGTGAAAACTTCTCAAAAGCCGATTTCACACTTCTAAAAACTAGTGTGGTCTCCTTTAAGGCCCCTGAGCCAGTGGTAAACATTACTCAAACCGCTGAATCACTTACAAATGCCTTCTACCAGCACCTACAGGACTGCATGGATCAGGCAATCCCAAACAAAACTAAGACTCTCTGTACCAAAGGCAAGCGTCCAGTCTGGTGGACCCCAGCCATAAACAAGCTCTACAACAAAAGGAGGAAGCTACTACAAGATAGAGCAAAATCCTTGAAAGGTAAGACACCTTTGATCATTATAAGTAAAAACTAAGAGCTCTCATAAAATCATCCAAGGCAAATTTTGAGAGAAAATCGCCAAGGACTCTAAAGAGAATCATAAGGCCTTCTTTAGCTATGTTAGAAACCTAGGAGGAAACTCCCAGATATGCTCAGAATTAGTTCAAAATGATGTGAAAATTACTGAACCTACACACATTGCCAACATACTGGCTGACAGGTTCAGTGCAAACTTCTCCCCTCCCCAAAGGAGAGATATCTATTCCAGAGGATTGTAGCCCCCAAACATCTCCAACGCCCAGGTGAGAACTGCCCTCACTAAGGCAAAAACACAGCATCCATGGGACCAGATGGTGTCCCCGGCTGTGTGCTTCATGAACTCAATGAGGAATTAAACCCACAGTTAGGACAGCTGTTTAATCTTAGCCTCACCTCAGGATCATTACCCAAGGAGTGGCGCCGCGGCGACTGTGGTCCCACTTCATAAGGGCGGTGCCTCCACAGACCCTGGAAATTACCGCCCCATTAGCTTGACAAGCCTTATCTGCAAAGCCATGGAGAGGATCATAATGGAACTCATAAATAAAGACATAGGGAACTTGCAGACTTTGGATCCAACTCAGTTTGGCTTTGTCAAAGGCAGATCCTGCCTCTTAAACTTGGTTGACTTTTTCGAGACAGTCACCAAGGCCATTGATGAGGAAAGGCAGTCCATACAGCCTACCTCGACCTGGCAAAGGCCTTCGACACAATACCCCACTCAGGTATCATCGAAAAACTCATCAGCTTGAATGTAAACCCATACATCACAAGATGGGTTGCAAACTGGCTAAGTGACAGAACCCACAGGGTCAGAGTTGCTGGAGCCATGTCAGACTCAAAGCCTGTCACAAGTGGTGTCCCACAGGGCTCAGTCCTGGGTCCACTCTTGTTCGGCATCTACTTTTCTGAAGTACAAGCAAACACAGGAGGGTTATGGCTGACAAAGTTTGCAGATGACTGCAAACTGGGCCATAGTCGAAAACACATCTGACACAGATATCCTCCAGAAGGGCCTCACAGAAATGGATAACTGGTGCCAGAGCCATGGCCTGAAGTTAAACGCCAAAAATGCATAGTCATACCCTTTGGGAAAAACAAGGCTACCCCTAGCTACCATATAGGTGGCAATCCACTGAGCACAGAAAAGTCATCAGAGATCTGGGGACCCAGGTTGACAGTAGCCTTTCATTTGACACTCATGTTGCTAAAGTAGTTAGGAAAACCTTCTATATCACCCACCTGATCATGAAGGGATTCACATCTAGATCAAGGGAGGTCATCGTCCCCCTGTACTCATCACTTATTAGACCTATGATTGAGTACAATGCCCGTTCGAATGTATCTGACCAGACACCTGCTGCAGCTTGAAAGGCCCCAAAAGTTCCTCACCAAAAGGATAAAGGGTCTCAAAATATGTCTTATGCTGCCCGACTGAAAGAACTCCAGCTCTATTCAGTCTCATACCGCTGCTCAGAGGTGACCTGTGCCTGACATATAAGGCCATGTCAAACCCAGATTTGATGAATATGCTTCACCTCAAAAATCTAGATCCCTCAGAACCACAAGGGCGGAGACTTAAACCTTGACACGGTTATAAATAGAACGTGCTGGAGGGACAGATTCATCACCCAGAGACTCCTATGCTGTGGAACAAAATCCCGGTACATGTGAGGCAGAGCACCTCTCTGGTCTTGTTCAAGAGGAATCTTGACCAATGGATGGGAGATTGCAGATATACCCCAGGGATTACTTCAGCGTCACTGCTTGACAGAGGCACAGCAAAATGATAGGCATAGTTTTTATTCAAACTTAAGGAAGCCACATAACTATGGGCTAGGCTTATAAATGCCCTTGGGCAGATAGCCTAGTATGAACCTATGAACCTATGAACCTATTAAAGATGAGGGAAAGAGGATGTATACAGATTTTGTATTTAATGCTGAAGTATAAGAATGTCAGCTACAAGTGTATATCAAGAAAAATCTTGTGCAAGTTCCTAGTATGCATATTTAAGGAAAAAAATGGATGCACTTGTTGAAAACATGGTGAGGAAGTTTCTTATTAATTACCCCAGAATTATGTTGTGAGGTAATCAGACATAGCACTGCCATTTGTCAGGCATGAAAAATAGTCATGCTATTGGCAAAGAAGTTCAGCATAATGAAGATATACACTAGAAAGCTCCTCAAGAACATGCCTTACCTTAGCAAGATGTTCGAGAAGTTCACATTATAAACAAGTTATTCCTAGAGACTTAATAAAAACCAAATCAGTCTGTGCGTTCGGAGTGACTTTTTCCAAGTTTTACAGTAATTTGAACTTTCAGTCATATATGCATAACTCATTAGTTAGCTTTGATGCATGTAAATTGAAATACCATATATTGATTTATTATACTTTTTTGGCTCCAAGTGGCTTGGTCACATTGACTAATGTTAATTTGACCCTCTATACCCGTTCAAAAATGGGGAAAAGGGGATTAATGATGGTGACCACCTTTTCTTTTTAAATTAAAGGAAATGTAGGGCATGTGTCAGTATCAGTAATACAGTAGCTATAGATTTAACTGAGTGTTAATCAGTAAATAGAGTATGCCATATGCTTATCTGATATTCAGCAGCTGGAGCAAAGATACTGGTTTGGGGACATCTTGTGTCATGCCTCTTTATTCTGTCATTATTGACAATAGGTGTGCTTAAAATATAAACGTGTCTTGATATGGCTTTTAAAACTCATCATTGTCAGCAGTTTATATATGAAGTGTGATTAGCATCAAGAAAGTATGATATATACAAACATACATACTGCTGCCTCAGGTAATAACCCACACCTGCTACACCCTAATAAGGTTTAATTGTACAGCTAAATTCAAAGTTATAATCACTCGCTGCCCTGTATGTCACCTCCCTGAGTCTGAGCCTAGTGCCTTCCAGTGCAATCTTGGTAACTGTAAATAAAACTTGAATTTTTTGCACACAAAACATGCATAGTATTTTCCAGTAGAAGTTGATGGTGTCTACTGATAAAACCCCTTCCATGGCTTTGTGGTAAACCACTCTAGCACATAAAAACACATCTACTTTTTAATCTTTTTAACTAGTAGTATTAAATATTTTATATTGTAGCAGTATCGTGAACAGTAACTCTTTAAAGGGTGGAAACCAAAAGTTACCAGTTTTGTAATTCATACTCATGCCCTTAAGTTAATGAATAAACCACAAGCCATAAGCATTTTATTGTTTACTTGAATACATAAAATTAAGCAGTATGTACTTTGCTGAGACAACTGTAAAGTTGCACACATAATCTATAAAATAGGTGTGGTTAAATGGACAGATAGCTTGTAGAAGTAATACTGTCACTACCTGTAAGTAAAGATATGCGTAGTTTTCTGTCTACCTATGTGACTTGGAGATCCAGACAGTAATTGTGCAGTTTTGTAGGCAGATAAATTCCATCTTGAGCCATGTTTCAGGAATGCTGTGTTTATACTTCAAAAGCAAGGTAGTACTGACTAATTGTCTGTTTGTCTTTATTTAAGACTACCAGATTCTTTATTTCCTGTTTTCGTTTGATGCAGTTAGTTCTGAATGTTCTACTATTAGGTGTGGGCTAGAGCCCAACAAATCCTTGTCCAAATAAGTTGAAGGTATAAATAAAATACTCAAAACAAAAAAAAACAAAACAAACAAAAAAAAAAAAACAGCAAAAGAAAAAAAATCAAACAAAAAGGCTCTAAAATTTCTATTGCAATAAATTTTAATAAGAACACAATATTAAAAACAATATCAATGTAACTGGTAAGCGCTATCGTTTAAAATAAACTTCATCAGACCAAGTTACAAAAACTACTCGCACATCTTAAATAGCATGATAAAATCACATGATCACTTCCATCAGTGTCTTAACCCCTTCCTTTTCAGTACAGTTTTAAAGTTTTCTTTGTCATTAATACAAGAGAAAACACATGAATTCATTTTAACTTGCCAACAATATTCTTTCCAGTCAAGATTATCCTCAGCATCCCACTTATATTCATAATTCACAGCCTGATCTGTCACTGTAAAAGAAAACTTTTTAATTGCACTTTCTTGTGCATGACAGGAAGAAGGTTTGCCCAAAGCATTATTATCATCTTTCTTCTCTATAGCTCTTAAATGCTCATAGATCTTAGAATGTAAACATATTTTAGTTCTCCCTATGTAAAAAGCCGAACACAACTCGCATAACCCTAAATACACTACATATTTGGATTTGCAATCAAAATAACTATCTAAATCAAACACAAAATTTTTAGCTTAAATTTTAACCGCAACTCCCACACCCAAACATCCCTTTGGAAGCATTGTCATTAAACCTATCCGAGTTTTTGTAAAAATATTCTTTTAAAATTTTTCCCCTCTTAGTGACGAAGACATGCATCTCTCCTGTAACTTTGTGAATATCCAGAAAATTGGTCAAAAATTTCCAATTCTTATTCACTATCTGCCTAATACTTTTCTCATCCACTGAATTATTCAGCATGCATGGCAGTGAATAGTCTTTCTTACATTCTTTCCCATCAATATTAATGTTTTCTATATTATCTGTTTGTGAAGTCACCTTATTAAAAACCTCATCAATCATATCAACTGGATATCCCCTGTTAATAAACCTGTCTTTTAAAAACTTCACATTCAGTCTTAAAGAAATCATTGCCCTCTGTCAGCCTACTTATCCGATCAAACTGGCTATTTACAATATTATTTTTTAATCTAACATTGTGCCATACTGTCATAATGTAAATAGCTATTGCTTTGTACCGGCTTTTTGTAAATTTTAGTGCTTAGCTTATTGTTTATCTTATATACATTCAGATCTAGAGAATTAATGGACTTTTTATCAAAATTAAACAAATTTCAAAAATTTAGGCACTGAATTTAAGTAATCCATAAAACTAGGAAGAGCTGCCTCAGCTCTCTTCCAAACAAAAAAACAAATCATTAATAAATATTTTATAAATAAATATATTGCTGTAAAATTCCAAACCAAAAATGAATTCCCTTTCCCACCCCATCATGAAAACATTAGTGTAACTGGGGGCCATAACTGCCCCCATTGCTACTCCATTGATTTGCTCATACAGCACCTTATCAAAAGAAAAAGTTATATGACAAAATGACATCTACGGTACTAATAATTAGATCTCTTTCATCCTGTTTGCAACATCCAGACATACGAAGCATTCTGTCTATTGTCTCTAAGCCTACCTCATTGGGGATTACTGTGTATAAAGAAACTGCATCAGCAGTTAACAACCACACATCGTCATCCATAGCAACACCCCCGATGAACTTGTAGAAATCAAAGGAATCTTTAAGTTTGAAGTTATGTCAGATATGTTTGCATTTGAGAAATCCATGATAGTTTCATTTTGTAACCGTTGTACTGCATTTCCAGTAACAATCCGTTGTGTAATCAGAGCAGTTTACCTTTTTTACATTCTTAAATGTTGTACATTTTGTATTCAACAAAATTTACAACACTTTTTTATGAAATCTGTATGATTTATATTCTAGATTAAAACATTTTACATGTATAACATTTAGCAACAACTTTAGAATCATTGTTGCTTTGACAAAGAAGTGTGTAGGTTAATAAATGTTATAGTTACAGAGGAAGCAGAATAAGAGATATGAGCTAGCAGTGGCAAGGTGTACATGTTCTGTAAAGTATGATTTAGCATAGTGCAGCATGCCAGGGTTTTGATTAGTTTTCTTACTGGTCTTGTTGACATGTCTCTCAGAATTTATTTAATTTATTTTACATTTGTTGACCGGGATTGTCCAACTGTGCTGAAGAGCTCTTTTTCAGCGGAGGCCCGGGGAGGAAAGCTCCAACATGTTATACAATTTAAATTAGCATTAAACAGCAATGTTACAGAATTATTACAAGGCATTAAGTAGTTATACATCGTCAATAATCTGGAGTATAGCAAAACTATTTCAAGATATATAAAAAGAAATATGTCATTAAGATGAATAGAGTTTTTGGGGTAAGTGGTTATAAAAACCCAGTTTTATCATAATGTAGTTGCATGAACGTAAGACAATTATAATAGAATGTTTCTCTGAGGCGATTTGCTTAATAGATTTTAGAAGACAGTAGAAAGAGTAGTCAAAGAAAATTAGAGAGAGCTAGTGAGAAGACTGAGTTAAGGGCAGAAAGTAGATTAAGGTATGAGAAGTAGGGGATGTTTAAGGAGGGAGAGTGCAGTGGCAGGACCAGTGACTTTTAAAGTGCTCTTTGGTGGTTGTCTTAAATTGTTTAGGATGTGTAAGGGTCATGATTTCTAGTGGGAGCCTATTACAGGCAATAGTGGGGTGATAGCTGTACATGTTGCATCCAAATTTAGATCTGGGTTTGTAGATTTGTAGTAGGTCTTGGTTAGAGCTTCGGAAAGGTGTGGAGGGAGAATAATGGGAGGTGAGAGGGGATAATGCTGGGCAGTAGAAAGGCAGGTATGGGATAGAATGGATGATCTGGAGTTGAGAGAGAAGAAGCTGGTGGAGTAATTCAAGTCAGTTTAGGTGTTTTAGAGAGAGAGAGAGAGAGACAGTGATGGGATTTGTAGGTTTGTTGGGAAGCAAATCTAGCTTGTTTTGGTCAGCCAGCTTTGGTGACCTAGAAGGTTAAACCCCTGACTATAACCATGGCAGATCAATTTTGATTGGTAGCTAGTGCAGCTGACGGAACTGTCACGGGAGAATGAGCATGCCTATTTGGGGGGGGGGGGCAGAGTGGAGCTGGCTATATATTGCTACTTTTCCTTGGAGGAGGGTTGGCAACACACATGCATGGCCTGGGGCCAACATCTTGTGATTAACCTTCAGCGCAGGATTGTGGAAGTGTGCAGTCACACAGGAAAGGCATTGTGGGCCACTGCAGTGATGTGAATCACACAACCCTCTACCCATGTTCAGCATTAAGCCATCAGCAACTCCCACATTGCAGGGATGCCTGGTGGGCTGCTTAAAGTTCACTCATGTTTTCCCAAATGGATCAATCTGGTTTTGGGTGAAATCTGTGAATAAGTGAGCTAATGGGCTATATACTATGTTGGGGGGTTGCTAATTAGTAGGCATGGGGGCAAAAACTACAGACAAAGTTACAGTAAGTAGTAACTCCTAGGAGTTATGTTGGCATCTCCTATGAGATGGCTACAAAATGTGGATAAGAAGCATGGCTCTTTTGTTATGGCTGGATTAATTGGGCTTGTAGTATATATTAATGTAGCCTTATCTGCATATTAGATGGGTTGTACTGGATACATGGGTGAATGTGTTATTCACAGAAATGTTAAAAAGTGTCTGTTGTCTTCACGGAATTGAACAGACTGTATATGAGTAGGGAATAATAAATACTTTTAATGTCAAGTCCGCTGCCTAGTTCTGCTAGCCATTTGATCAAAATAAGATATAAGTTCTTGTCAAACATGTTGTAGAGGTTTATGAAGATAGGTCCTACTATTTTACCGTGACAGGGTTTAATGCAGTCATAATTTGTGAAAGTGGGTAAATCAGTCAGTTTCTGTTGAGCAAAGCAAAAATCATTTTGTGTATTGGTGAGGTTTTGTTTTTTCAGGATGGGAACCAGTCTTGTTTTTAAAACACTAGTGATCAAATTAGTTTCATCACTAGTTTGCAACCAGTTTGCTTTTCCAGGAAAGACAAATGTAGTAGGGGGTGGATATGGGAGGTATAGCCCCTGTGTTGTGTGCGCAGAGGGGCCTGTCCAGCTACGAAAACAAATTTTCTTGTGTTTTTTATTTATTTTTTATAACGCATGAATGCTGTTTGCATTTCGAAGCTTTCAGTCATTTGAAATCACACGTATGTGAGGTGTTTGCACACAAGTCTTGTCAAGGAGCCATTCAAAAATGGTTATAAGTTGTTTATGGATCCTGCTGCAAAGACACAGCATATTTTTTGACCTCATAAAAAAAGATATTGGGGACCTACAGACACTGGATCCTACCCAGTTCGGCTTTGTTAAGGGCAGATCCTGCCTCTTAAACCTGGTCGATTTCTTTGAAACAGTTACCAAGGCCATTGACGAGGTGAAGGTGGTCCACACAGCCTACCTGGACCTCGCAAAAGCCTTCGATACAATACCCCACTTGGGCATTATAGATAAGCTCACCAGCTTAAATATAAACCCCTATGTCACTAGATAGGTTGCAAACTGGCTCAAGGACAGAACCCACATGGTTAGAATTGCTGGAGCCATGTCAGACTCCAAACCAGTTACAAGTGGCATCCCACAAGGCTCAGTCCTGGGACCTCTCCTGTTCGGTATATATTTCTCGGAGGTACAGGCCAACACGGAAGGACTGTGGCTGACCAAGTTCGCAGATGACTGCAAACTGGGCGCTATAATTGACTCTCCAGCCGACACAAGCATCCTCCAAAAGGGCCTCATAGAAACAGACAACTGGTGCCAGAGCCATGGCCTCAAGCTAAACGCCAAGAAGTGTATAGTCATCCCCTTTGGCAAAAACAAAGTACCCACAAATTACCACATAGGTGGTAATCCATTAAGTACGGAAGAAGTAATTAGGGATCTGGGGACCCAAGGTGATAGCAGTCTCTCATTTGACAACCACGTGGCCAAAGTGGTTAGAAAGACATTTTATGTAGCCCATCTAATCATGAAGGGATTCACATCTAGATCAGGGGAGGTCATCATGCCTCTTTACTCATCCCTCATCAGGACCATAATTGAGTACAATGCCCCTTTTGGGATGTACCTTACCAGACACCTGCAGCAACTGGAAAGACCCCAAAAGTACCTCACCAAGAGGATCAAAGGGCTCAAACAGATGCCATATGCTGCCCGGTTAAAGAAACTCCAGCTCTACTCAGTGGCATACCGCCTGCTCAAAGGCAATCTGTGCCTGACGTATAAAGCCATGTCCAACCTGGAATTAATGGACATGCTGCACCTCAGAAAATCCAAATCCCATCGAGCTACGCTCGAGACTTGAACCTCAGCACTGAAATAAATAGGACATGCTGGAGGGACAGATTCATAACCCAGAGGCTCCCTTCAGTCTGGAATAAAATCCCAGTCCAGGTTAGGCAAGAGTCCCTCATTGACTCTCTTCAAGAGGAATCTTGATGAGTGGATGGGAGATAGTAGGTTTACCCAGGGTATCACTTCTGTGTCACTGTTAGACAGAGGCACAGTATACTAACCTCAAAAAAGGGCATAGCAAAATTAATTTAAAATGGGTGACGAAAGCCAAACACACTCTGGCTAGGCTTATAAATGCCCTAGGGCAGATAGCCTAGTATGAACCTATGAACCTATGTCTCAAATAGTTTTGGCGAATGATATAGTAAAGCTGTTGTTTCATAATCTGGGAGTTATGTGGATATACCTCATGTAGTTGGGACAGTAATGAATGATTTCCAGAGCATGAGAATGTGACCTTTATCGATTGGCCAATTTATCAGTAAAGAAATGGGGTTGCCATTTCCCTCGGATACCAGGGAAATTGCCTGGGATAATTAGTGCTCCTCTGTGAGAGGCTGACTTTGGCTGTCTTTGTAGTATATACTAGGGAAGTATTAATACATCCGTAAGTAAAGTATTTCAAATGATTATTTTTAACAGTAAGGAATTTGAAATGATTACTTCTAACTGCAGTCAGCATAGTGTCAAAATCTGTTGTGAAAGGACTTTGGATCAGATTTATGACACACATTGTAGTAGTGATGTATTTAACCGTGACAACACTCGATCTTAGTGACATTGCCACTATGGAAGGTACTTTAATCACATTTTACTAACTAGGTAATCTGTTATATGGGGTTTAAGCCATGTCTGCATCAGTGCAGTTAGTTCAAGGTAGTACTGTGTTATCCGACCATGAATCAAAGGAATTTTTCTGCACATGTAGTGTATAACCAGGAGGCTAGGATAGGTTCATGTAGGGGCACAGATTCAAAAGGAGGGCCTGAATCGGGAGGGTTATCAGCACATTTAAGAAAGTAACTTTTGATGTACTTGCAGTTAGCTGCATGTCTACCCGCCCAATAATAAGTGGTAGCAGTCAAGAGTTTTTTTTTTCCAAGAAACCTTTCTAGTTAAATGTCATTGTATAAAAAATGGGGTTAGGCTTAAAAAAACAGGAGTAAGTAAGAAGAAAGCTGATTTCTGTTTAAATATAATTTACAGGTTTGAGGAGGAAAGTACATGCCAGATCCATGATGTAGTCAAAGGGGATTATATAGCTTGTGCACAATGAGATTATTGTGAGA
This sequence comes from Protopterus annectens, assembly GCF_019279795.1. NCBI lineage: Eukaryota > Metazoa > Chordata > Ceratodontiformes > Protopteridae > Protopterus > Protopterus annectens. The sequence goes on from NC_056743.1 coordinate 1,216,850,743, forward strand.
ATAAGCAGCATAGAGAAATAATGGATACCCATGTCTTGAGGAAGTAGTTTATTTGATTAATTCCTGTTTCTTTGCAACTTACTTTCAGTGAAGAAATATCATTCAGCCAGTTAACTGGAAAAATCAGTGTACGGTTTCCAAGATTAGGTGACAGTGGACTAAGGAGGTGTGCTCTCCCTCTCATTTTTGTGCAGTCTTTGTGGTAGTGCATTTGGAGATAAAGAAATATGGCAAGTGTGCAGGAGACACCAAGTCATCCTGCAAAAACGTTTGGGTTTGTGTCAGGCTGTTCCTTCAATGGAAGTGTTTTCAGCAGTCATCCCCCATATGTTGAATCATGACATAATGCACATTATCAAACAAAAAAAAACAAAAAAGCCAGCAAGTGTTGGTAGTAACCATGTCAAAAAACATTTATTAACAAGAGGGAAGAAAACCCCCCCTCTTGAAGTCCTGCTATTGTGAATACCAATAGCAGAAAAAGCTTTGAACAAAAAAGCAACAGTTCTCAAACCGGTTTCGGCTCCTCTGAGCCTTCTTCAGTGAGATATAAAATGGAAAAACAGAGTATCACAATCTATGCACATATATATGGATTGGTCCAACTCACGGGCCAATCCAAACACAGAATTCACAATTGGTCATTAAGACCAGGTGCAAACAAAGCTCCAAGTTTGATAATCCATTTTTTCTCCTTGGAGCTAAGTAATTCCTGCCAAAACTGTTTATCATTACATTTCCCCCTGATACAATCAATGACAACAAATTTGTATGAAGCAGATACATGTTGCAAACAATGTTTGTACAAAGCATTGCTGATACGTTTCTTTTTAATGTCACTCAAATGCTCACAAATTCTGAAACGAAAAGCTCGGGAAGTCTTTCCAACATAGAAAGCAGAACAATTGCAGGTCACCAAATAGATGACCCACTCAGTATTACAATTAGCCCAAAACTTTATGTCAAAAACTTGTGAGGTATTTTTACTGGTAAATTCATTAGTACGTGAAACACGAATACAAAATGAGCAATGCCCACAGGGAATACATCCAACAATGGGTTTCCCTGAAATAGACCACTGTATTGGTTCAGAAATGAGATTATTGTGAGAATAAGCAGCATAGAGAAATAATGGATACCCATGTCTTGAGGAAGTAGTTTATTTGATTAATTCCTGTTTCTTTGCAACTTACTTTCAGTGAAGAAATATCATTCAGCCAGTTAACTGGAAAAATCAGTATACGGTTTCCAAGATTAGGTGACAGTGGACTAAGGAGGTGTGCTCTCCCTCTCATTTTTGTGCAGTCTTTGTGGTAGTGCATTTAGAGATAAAGAAATATGGCAAGTGTGCAGGAGACACCAAGCCATCCTGCAAAAATGTTTGGGTTTGTGTCAGGCTGTTCCTTCAATGGAAGTGTTTTCAGCAGTCATCCCCCATATGTTGAATCATGACATAATGCACATTATACCATGATCCCCCCAAAACGTGCACGCTGATTGGCCAGCGTGCCCGTTGTAAATCGAGTTATACTAATGGAAAAAGGTCCGGTCGCCCGGACTTTTTTCCATTAGTATAACTCTACTGTCTCGCTATGTTAAATGGGTTTAACATAGCGAGACAGTGTTTTAAAAAAAAGCAACGGAGATCTCCGTTGCTTATTTTAAAGCTGTCTCACTATGTTAAACCCATTTAACATAGCGAGACAGTGTTTTAAAAAGCAGCGGAGAAAGCAAGATCTCCGTTGCTTTTAGTGTCTCGCTATGTTAAATGAGTTTAACATAGCGAGACAGTTAAAATAAGCAACGGAGATGTCCGTTGCTTATTTTAAAGTGTCTCGCTATGTTAAACTCATTTAACATAGCGAGACATAAAAGCAACGGAGATCTTGCTTTCTCCGTTTGCTCAACTCTGATGTACTGCGCAGGCGCGGTACATCAGAACTGCCGGATGCCAGGCATCTGCGGAAGGGCAGTAAACAGGTATTATACTATGCCATTATTTAAGAAAAGGAATAGTTTCTTTTCTTAAATAATGTCATATAAGCAATAACCACTTCTGGGTGTGGGTAATTAAATTTACCACGGTTGGCTTTGGTCTCGGGCCGCCTCGGACCAAACCACGCCAACCGTGGGTAAATTTAGCATTACCCACACCCAGGCGTGGGTTATTGCTATATTAATAATGTAGTGTAAGACCTAATTTGGATGGACTAAACTGGAGTTAGGAAATGCATTAATGAAACAGTATTTTTCTGACCCTTTGCAAGGATTTTTTTATATCAAGTTTTTCTAAATACTAAGCCTCTTCATCTTGTTAGGCTTATTAAGTTGGTTACCTTTCATGCTGTCCTGTAGACTAGACTTGAATGAAAGTTTTGACAAAAAATGGAGTGAGGGGCCATATTTGTACAGTAAATGTGTATTTGCAAGTAGCAGGGATACTTCATACTTTTTTAGTGGAGATCTTACAAGGTCTGCGCTTCCAGTTGTCATACAAGCAATGTTACACTGCATGTCCCAATAACTTCCTTCCTGTAACTAGTCCTTTGGTACTTGCAGGGAATTTGAGCTGCCATTATTCCTACCCAAGAACTGAATGCAGATAGTTGAAGTCAACAAGGTAACATTTGAATGCATGAATAATTTGTTATGAAACTTCTACTAGATGGCATTTACATGACACACAGAACAGTAGCATTTTGTCTAGACCAATTTATTTAGTTATTACCTGTTTACTGGATTAGTCCTATTGGGAATTGATTCATTTTCAGAGGAGACTATAAAAAACAATTGATGAGAATTATAATTGTAATACTAAGAATACATAGATTTTGCTCTTTGTGTAGTTACAAGTAAGTGAACACATGCAACATTCAATGTTAGGTTGATTTTGGTGATTCCTGGTACTTCTGGTACCTCATTACCATGATGAGGAAAACCATCCTCAAATTGTTTTCTGTAATCAGCTTGTCTGTCTTTGTTTTGCAAAGTTTTTCAGTATTCTTACTTATTTTTTACTTTTTAGTGTGACTGAATAAAAAGCATTCTTTTTTAAAAAAGTCTTTTTTGTTTATATTTTTATTTTTTACTTTTTAGAGTGACTAGATAAAAAACATTGTTTATTAAAATCTTTTTTCTACTTGTTTTTTATTTTTAACATTTTAGTTTCTAAGGAAAATACAAGAGTAATTCTGTATAAAACTAAAAAATTGTGTTTGGGAGTCTGTGATTGTGTGGGTGTAAGAAATGATGCATGAAGAACCAAGTGTGTGTGTGTGTGTGTGTGTGTGTGTGTGTGTGTGTGTGTGTGTGTGTGTGTGTGTGTGTGTGTGTGTGTGTGTGTGTAGGAAATGAAGTAGGGAGATGCGATCACAGCCTGCAGGAAGCATTATTTGCTGCAAGAAGCAATCTTGCATTGTTGTGTTATTGGGAGTCAGTATGTGTATGTGTGGAGGAAATGAGAGTGTTTGTGCGCACGCGCACGTGTGTGTCTGTGTGTGTGTAGGAAATGACGTAGGGAGATGTGAGAGTGTGTGTATGTGTTTAAGGACGGTCGTAGTGCAGTGTATCCTGCTCTGCCCCTCCGTGGTTCTGTCACATCTTTGTGGCTGTGTCCCTCATCGATGAGTAACTTGGTGTTTTATCCATTGCCTCTTGCCTCTGCTGAGAAAAACACATTTTTCTGAATTATCACCAAAACCACCATACAGTTTCACCAAAAAATTGTACAACCACAATACTGAACATTTAATAAAACATACTGTCCAACTACACAGTTACATAATGGCAGATCCTAAAGAAGCTGTACCTTACGTTGAGCAGTTATGTTATGATCTTCCTATGTCAAATAGGCATGAAAACATGCATTTTCAAGATTTGACTGTTTTACATCTTGTCTTAGTAGATGCAGCGAGGAGTAAATTTTATTGTCATAGTCTTGTGTTTGGTACTGCATTTCCCAAAAATCCTTGCAGCACTGCGTAATTTTTCATAAAATGTAGGGAGGTGTGTGTGTGTGTAAGGTCTCCCATAGTACAGTGCATCCTACTGTTTCTTGTCTTTGTGGATGTGCCCTTCGCTGACTAGAAGCTCTGCGTTCTTCCACTTTCTCGCAAGAGCGTGACAGAACCACAGAGGGAGAGAGCTACAAAGCCAATTTCAGTAAAAAGCATTCTAATAATAATAAAAATAAAAGGATGGAGCAGGGGCGGTTGTCCTGTGGCTGTTGCTGCCTATCTTGCAGAGGCTCTGGGACTGCATTGTCTAAATGTAGCTTAAGAAGGAGAAGAAAAAATGTTACATAACTAATTCAGCACTCAGCTGCAGTGAAGTTGTTTTGCTACTTTCAGTCTTTAAATTAAAATGAAAAATAAAACATTTTCTGTTGCAGAGCACATATCTTGAGAAGTGGGAATGAAAAGGAAGAATACTGCTCTTCATTCAGATAAGGGGTGCTTTCAGATATGCGGGACATACTTCAAAATGGGTTAAATGTTGCAGACTTTTTTTTTGTTGTGTCTTTCGGCTTTTTCCCGGTTAGGGGTCACCACAGCAGAACTCCGGTCCGCTAATGATTGGCAGTAGATTTTTACATGCCGAGTTGCCGGCCCTGACGCACAACCTTCAACGAAGGTACGCCCATTTACGCATGTCTCCACACAGTAGACTCTCTAGGTGAGAATTGAACAGGACAATGTCTTACTGTGAGGCGACAACACTACCGCAGTACCACCACCTATCTAATGTAACATAATACAGCAAGCACAGCTATTTCTTTGTAAGTATTTGCTGTAGATTAGAGGCAGGTGGTAGGCTACCACCTGTGTGATTGCAGGAGGTTAAGTTGCGTTGCTCTGTCTATTGTACTTATTATAGTGCCTTGTTGGGTTATCCCCACTTGATTTCTTTCATATTTAATAGACACAGTATTGCTATTAAATGGAGGTTGCCAGTTCTAAAGATTATGACAGTGTTGACAAGTACAGATAAGTAGAATACCACAGTAACTGTTTCTAATGTTCATATGTAGATTATGTAAAGCAGTAACTTGAAGTGCTGCTGTGACCAGAGTACAGAGTGAGCACAGAATGGGCTATTTATGGTTTATTTGACTTCTGATACTAACAGGTTGACAAGCCATGCATTGCAGCTCCATTTAGCAACATTCCTATCTGGCAGCTTAGCTTGAAGCACAGCTCATAGCACAGATTCACAGCTAGAAGTATGCCTTTTTTCTCCTTTGTTTTCTGTCTGGTTGTAGTTTGCTGAGTTGTACTGTAGCAGCTGCTTGCCAGTGGAACCAGAGCATACAGTTGCTAAGATACACCATGGGTTCAGTGTATGTTGTGTTGTTTATTTTGTTATTTATTTATTTTTTTTGGAATGCTTCAAAATGCCCTTGCCAGTCAGCATCTGTTTGTAACGTATTACTGCAAAACTTGCATTCCCTGAGGGGCTGTCATAGCCATATCAGGATTTATAATGAGAAAGGGTGTCTGATGACAATGTTGAAGCTGTTACCTTGCTCAGACTTGCCTGGGGTCATAGTGATGGAAGCCATGAGTAGTTCAAGATAAAGAAAAAAAAAATTATGTTGAGGATATCATTTACTTTTGTGGGCGACGCAAACAATGCTGACCTATCCCTGGATGAGAGGACATCTGCTGTTTAGGTTTCTGGTCTTCACCAGGAAATCATTAATGGGAGATACGTCCCCAAGACACATTCCATACTCAAAATCGAGGGGAAAAGTAAGCAGGTTGCACTGTTCTTCCTCTCCCTGTCTAGCAGAACCTTCCAGGTTGCGGGCTGCTAATCAAACTGTTAGCATCTGAATACCAGTGTGAGCTCCTTTCTACACTAAGAGCCAGCAGATTTATTTTTTCTTATTTGATTTTTTAGATATACAAACCTTAGATGTAACAGAGCTAAGGAATGCACACAGTCATTGAATGCATGCACAGGCTTGTGGATTAATACTTGGCTGTTGATCCTGTAGACCATTTGTAGTGTGGCCACATGCTCCCCCATTGAACTTAACATGAATTAATACCGTACTTCAAACGGGATGAATGAATTAAGACATAGTTAGGCCTCCTTTATAAAAGGGCTTGAGGGAATCAGACCAGGGGTATATTTGCCATTGCCCATCCAGTTGTCTAGGTTACACTTGAAAAGGGTCTGGAAGTTGGGGTAGATGTCTGTCACATCAGCAGGTCCTGTTTATATTGTGGTGGAAATTCATATCGTTTGAGTAGGTGTATAGGATGTTAGTCTTGTGGATATGACTGTGGTTCTATAGGACTGGATCCCTCAAGGCATGCTGGCTAGGCAGAGGTTGCATCTCAGAAAAATGATAGTACATGGAAAAGAGTGAGAGTGCCTTAAGGAGGTTAGGTTAGCTGAAGGTGGACATGCCCTTGATTGTCTTAGTAAGGAAGCATTGTTTGTGATCTCCTGACTTGGGTCATGTGCTTAGATATGTATATAGCAAAGGGGGACATTATACTGTATAAGTGGGCTGATGATGATGATAATGTTAATAATAAATAGTTAATAATATTTAATTAGTATGAAGGGGTGATTCCCTCCTTGGGATCAAAAAGATATACCCCTTGAGAGTAATCTGGCTATATTAAAGAACTGCAAAACGACAGGTGTTATCTTGGTGGTTATAGAGGATAGTTCATTGTCCATAAAAGTGCCCAAGTCCCTAATGACAGAGTCAGTTTTTAGAGAGGGTGTTATCTGTGTGACAGGAGCATGGGTGGCCAGGTTTTTCAAAGGATAAGTTGCTGCATTTTTTTGAACACCACCACCTGGAGAATCCCATGGTCAGTTGGGGTGTTTATGACAGCTCCCAATTTGCAGTCATCTACAAATTTCGTCAGCCACAGGCCACTGGTGTTGGCTTTGACATCAGAGAAGTAGGTATTAAGTAGGAGTGGTCCCAGTTTAGATCCCAGGGGTACACAGCTGGCAGCTATTCTTTTGGTTGAGTTTGTGTATCTGTAACACTAATAGAGGGGGGGGAGGAGTTGTTGTGAGTGGGTAACATAGGGGTTTAAATTTAGTTTGATTAACTTAATGATGCTGGAATGTGGAACGACAGCAAAGGGTTTGGCCAAGTACACATTGTGAACTGTTTTGCCTGAGTCCAGTGCTTTAGTGACTCGTTCAAAAAAAGTCCACCATGTTTAGGAAACAGGATCTGCCTTTAACAACCCAACCTGGTTTGGGTATACAGTTTGAAGACTTGGGGGGGGGGGGGGACTCTATTGTGCGAGACACAGATGCTCCACTCACCAGGCTGGACAAGCAGAAGATAATGGTTAAACACTCAAAGAAATGGGTGCAAGGGAAACCATTGAAAAAATTTTAGCACTTTCGTTCTATTTTAATACTTCACAAAACTTCAAAAAAACAAAGATGAGTGTAAAAGAGGTGAAGGCATTTAAAACATGCACCCCATGTCAGATGGTCTTACTGACCAATCACAGATCACAATGCTTCACAAGTTCTTAAAGTGATATCAACTAAAACAACTTAAAACATTTTGCAGCTTGAATGTAACATATTTGTAATGTAAAACTTTTACAGATAAAACCAATAAATATCTATTTATATTTAATCTGTATCTGTATGGCTATATATTGTAAAATCCTGTATAAACACCTGAAACCAGAGCCTCTGTGCAAGAATAAAACACTTTAAATGAATTTGTTCATTAAGACCTGGTGGTCTATCAGTTGCGGGCCTTATCTGCCATTCATCCTCACAGTATTCACGCAGAGTATTGTAATCGCCCACAAAACCTTCCATACTTGCATGGTCCCTCACAAAAAAACTAAATTTTCTAAAGCCATCATAAGACAGAGTGTTTAGCAAGTATGTTTACGTCTCTCTTTTTAATAGCCAATGTGTGCTCATATATATGTTTGGAAAGTTTCCTAGCAGTCTTTTCTGTAGAAAAACTGGTGCATGATTGACAGCTGGCAGTGTAAACAATACAGCAGGAGTTTCACTCGTATCTATTTCTGGCTGTAGTGTTTCTGTACGGTGTCCGCGGCTTCAACAAACACTTGAACAGTCACTTATATGTCTGTAATACTTTTATTTTCCGCATTTGAAAGTGTCAGGTGTACCTACTGCAATCAATGTAGAATTTTTACCCCTTTCCATAAAATCTTTGATGGTTAAAGATTTTTGGTAAGTAAAACGTGGTTTACTACCAAGAGTAGTAACTATCTTGTGATTCCCCTGGATAATTTTCCAGTTGTTTAGTATAATGTCTCTAATAACTCCCACATCAGTCGAAATTGGGAGAAGAAATGCCCCTGTGAAACTATTCTGCCAATCAAAAACAGTATTCACAGGTGTATTGGTGCACGGTGAGTTTTGATTCTTTTTTTTTTTTTTTTTTCAATAATCATTTTTTATTATTTTTCACAACCATATTACAAATTCACACATTATATACAATATATACAAAATGCTTCCATTGGTTAATTTCACATATATATCAACCTCATGTGTTGATCAAAGGTACAGCACTAACAATCAAAAGGAAAATAATAAAAAATAAAAAAAAATTCAACATTAACAAATCCAAGCCAACAATCTGTCTTTTCTGTACATTTTCTATCTAATGTTGATTTAGACTATATTCTGGTTCCCGAGAAAAAGTGGATAGTAACCTCTTAAGCCCAAATAATATTAAAAATTTGCTCCCAGATTTTTATGTTGTTGATATTTTTCTTGTGATCACTAATTAACAGTTTATGCGCTAAGATGTGTTTTATTGCCAACAATCTGAAATTTTCCCACGATGTCTGGGCTGGGTTCAACCAATTTGTGGCTATATATAATTTAATTAATAGGCAAATATTCATAATTACAATCGTTTTTGATTTATTTAGATTCTCCGGGGGAATATGAAGAATCATAAACTCCCAAGAGAGTGTTGAATTTTGGTAACCCATTTTTGTAACTGCAATTTTAATGAATTCCACAATTTATAAATGCACTTACAACTCCAGAACATGTGAAGCAAATCTGCTGTCTGATCAAAGCAATGTGGGCATATGGGTGAATTCTTAGCATCAAATTTGTGCAAAGTGAGACGAGTATAGTATGCATTGTTAAATATCATCAGCTGCGTAAATACCAATTTCTGAAGGGATACGGACTTTAATGTTAATTTAAATGCCTCCAATATCTTATTGTCATCTGGGAATATCAATTTCTCTCTCCAGTAACTCGATAAAAGAATATAATTATTATACTTCCTCTCTTTTATCAATTTATATGCTGCGGTTATATATTTTCTATCCTGCAACAGCGCTTCCCATAGATTACGAGAAATTATTAAATCTTCCCCTTTCATTTCAAAGTTGTTAAAATAGTTTATAACCAAGTCTTTTAGCTGTCTTACTATAATTAAACAGGAAATAGGGAGTTCTATTTCTTTTAAAATATCCTGTACTAGTACTCCTAGAAAAGGATATAAATCGAGTACAGTTAACTCCATGATTAAAGGGAATTTCTTTAGATCAATCAATTGACCACCAATTGTTAAATTTGGGTTCCTATTAAACGGTTGGAAAACCATCATATATTTTAGTAAATTTAAGGAAGCGAAAAGAGTTTGAATTGCCGTTACATAACTTTTGATGTGCTCCATTAGCTTATATTTACTCCTTGTCCAATTATTTAAAAAGGATAATGCTTTAGCGTTGACTCCCACTTCATTTATATGCTTGTACGTTAAGAGCACCCATTTGGGTGTCCATTTTCTATTATCACTATCGAAGTAAGACGTCTTTAAAATCCTATTGGCCTGAGTCACTAAATAGTACATTTCGAAATCCGGTAATTCCAGCCCCCCATTATTTTTTGGAGCCATCAATTTTTCATATGAAATTCTCGTCTTCCTAAGTTCCCAAAGAAATCTTCCCAATCTTATATGAAGCTGTTTAAAGAATGTTTTGGTAATTCTAAGTTGTGCAGCTCTAAAAATATATAACATTCTAGGAAGAACATTTATTCTTATGATAGCTGCTCTTGCCATCATCGGTAACTTCAATCTACTCCATCTTTCAAGATCCAATGTTATTTGATCTGTAGTTGACTTTACATTGTTAATAAAAAAATCTCTATTTTCAGTTGAGAAGACAATTCCCAGATATTTTATCTTTTCTTCCGTCAATACTTGTCCTATTAATGGTAGCATTGAAAAGGTGTGGGTGTCTTTAATGGGAATATTTTAGATTTTTTAAAATTTAGCTTGTAATTGGAAATTCTCTCAAAGATTTCTATTGCAGCTAATATTTTTTCAGTATCGGAAACAGGTGTGGTACAATATATGTTTAAATCATCTGCATAGGCAGCCATCCTAACCTTTATTCCATACAGTACAGGAGAATTATAAACAACATTTTGCTTAAGGTGTAAAAATAAAGGCTCCAAGTAAAGATTAAATAAGATGGGAGATAATGGGCAGCCTTGTTGGGTACCATTTATGATTTTTATCCTATTCGAGCATTCGTGATTTATAAATAAATTTGTGTATGCATTTCTATATAGTATCCTTAACATTGAGATAAACTCTTGCGGTATATTAAAATAAGGTAATGTATCAAATAAATAATCCAAATTAACCCTATCAAATGCTTTCTGAGCATCAATAATTAGGGCATACAAATTCAGGGTTTTATATTTCGCATAAGAGATTAAGGTATGGAGCGTTAAGGTATTATCCGTGGTCTGCCTCCCATCCATAAACCCCGCCTGTTCCTCTGATATTATTGGGTTTATTACCTTTTCAGCCTACTCGCCAGAATGGATGTCATGATTTTCATGTCCATATTTAAAAGTGATATAGGCCTGTAATTATCAGGATTTTTGGAATCACCTTTCTCTTTTAATATCAGAACTGTCCTTGAGGCATTAAAATGAGGATCATTAATTCTATTTAGAGTGATATAATTAAAAGTCTGTGACAATACACTGCTCAAAATCTCACTAAAAGATTTATAGAATTCCGAGGTCAAACCATCTGGGCCTGGGGCTTTGTGAGGCTTCAGTTTCTTGATTGTTTTGGACACCTCCTCAACTGTAATCGGTTTGATTAAATCTCTATGAAATTCCTTGTCAATATTAGGGAAAGTGATTCTCTGTAAAAAATCTTTTCTGTCTTTATCTTGCAAGAGTGTTTGCTTCTCACCATAAATCTGATTAAAAGTGTTTTCAAAGGTCTTCATGATATCCGCCTTGTCAGTATATGTAGTATTGTTATAGTGTGTTTCAGTAATTAATCGTGTTGATTTCATCTGGTTAATAATACGAGCTAATGCTTTCGAGGGGGTTTGAATATGATTTGCATATTTAACTAAATTTCTTTGTTCGTAAAGTGACAAATTTCTATTATGAAGTAAAAATAGTTCTTTTTGACATCTTAATAGCTCAGTTTCTGTCTGTTCATTATAGTTCCTCATCAAATCTTGGTCCAGTAATTGAATTTTAGTTTCTAAATCCAATTGAGTCTTCTTTTGTAATTTTTTATAATATGTAGCTTTTTGTATAAATAGTCCTCTTAGCTGCGTTTTAGTTGTAGCCCATTCTATATCTATTGGGTGTCTATTTTTGGAAATATTATTTAATGACTGTTTAAGTATCTCCTTGACTTCCATTAATATATCTTCCTTGGTTAGTAAATATGGGTTCAAGGACCAATTATACCCTCGAAGCCTCTTAGTATCCATATTACTACTGTTTAAGGTGAAAGTTATCTTTGAATGGTCTGAGAGTTGTCTGACTTGATTAGAAACACTAGGGTCAGCTGAGATCAACACCTCTGAAATTAAGAAAAAGTCAATTCTCGACCACATTTTATGGCAGGTTGAATAATAAGTAAAATTCTCTGCTTTCCCTTGTGAGTGTATGTGTTTAAAAGGGTCATAGAGTTTGAAATCCATTTTCAATTCTTTCAATGCTACCATTGCCTGTTTATTGAACGCTGAAGAAGCACCCAACTTGTCTAATTTAGGATCTTGATAAGAGTTCCAGTCACCTCCCAGCACTATATAGCAATTATTGTATGACTGTAAAATGGAATAGATTGAAGCTATGAAATGATGCTGATTAACATTAGGGGCATATACACATATTAGTACTATAGGTTTATCATAACATTTGGATGTGAGAAGGACCAAACACCATCTACCCTCCTGATCCATTTTCACATCCCTAATATCTCCCTGAAAGTGATTCTTAACTAAAATTGCCACCCCTGCACTATTTGTTGTTCCTTCCGCCGTCACAATCTTCCTAACCCATTTCTTATCCTTCACTGACTCCCACTGATCATTAGTCATATGCGTTTCTTGTAATAAAATACAACATGCTGATGATTTGAGAAACAAATGAAAAAAACGCTTTCTTTTTTTCATGTTCTGGAGTCCTTTGACATTCCAAGATTCTATTATCCACATTTAACGTTCATTAGAAATATAACTCGATATCTAATCTCTTTGAGCAACCTTAGAATAACATAAGTTGGCGTGTCATCAATTGTATGGAAGCAAAACTGCCATCCTATCCCTACCCAGTGCCTACCCACTATTCCTCTGGACCAGGATGAACATAGGTTTTTTACATTACTGGAAACCATCTGAGTAACTAATCTACTAATTCTATTATTTAACAATGAAACCCCATGCAAAAAACCTACAACAACTACTTCTACGTCTACAAAGCCTAATTCTGACATTCCCTACTAAACACTACTTATAGGTACCTACAGCTCTGTACATATTTATGGATATACAAATAAACTAATTGTACCGTGAGAATCTAATGTACTTCAATTCACTTCAGCTTTATATTCAGCAATAGCAAATAACATTCTAATTTGTTGTTCTATACAGTATTAAATATTAGTTGACATAGAAAGCAGACAGTTATTTAACATTTCCCAACATCCTGTATCTACTGAATAAAATGATCTAACTACTTTAATCTGCTTTGTTCTTCCCCTACAACTTACCTACTAACATATTAATATTGAAAACCAATGCAGTTCAAAATAAAACTATAATGGCACTTTCATTTGTAATAACCATATGTGAATAAGAGAGGAACCAAGGGGTTAAAATAAAAAAGAGAAAAAAAAAGCATGAAGGGAGCACAGCAAAAGGAGAAGAAATAAGAAAAAATGCCTTAAATTACACACAAAAAATAACTTTTATGTTCTTTTATTATTATATGCACATTGTTTAAATCTGATCAACTAACCATTTTTACATCATTTATCAGTTAGAAATAATACCACCTATCTACAGGAATAAAGGAAAGGAGTAAAGAGAAGAGAGATATAGGAAAAAAAAGAGAAAACAAATATAAAAAAAAACTACAGTACCTTATTCTGCCACTACACATAACCATCTACTTTTTTAATACACAATGCATTTCCACAGTGTTTACCTGCATCACTTTGACTTCACACACTATCTTACAGTCCTTTTCCTGCAAAATAAGTCCAAACAGGTTTCTTTTTACTTCGCCAGCAGTTCCTCTTTCTTCTCAGCTATTTAAACTGCAAAGGCAGTTCAGTCAACTGGAACTACGAGATAAGAAGATAAGAAAATAAAATTCCAGGCCTGCTACAAGAAACAGAACAGACAAAGGATTTTAAAGCCTCAGATTGTCATAAATGAAACATCCCATTCTCCCTGGTGCTGCAGAAAGCCAAAATGGACTGTTCACATTTCTGAAGATGGGAGAGCCTTAAAAATCTTCAAAAAAGTAGGTCTTGCTTCTTTCCTTGTGCTTACAGAGTATTTACTGCCATCCACAGTAAAAATTAGGTTATTAGGATATTTCATTTGAAATCTGATATTTTTGTCAATCAGAAACTTACAATATGGAGCCAGCATTTGTCTAGATTGCCTTATTTGTGTTGGTAAATCCTGTGCTATAGAAATTTTATTATTTTGCCACATTATAGATCCACCAGATTTTTAATAGTTAACAGTACTTTGCTCACATCTTGGTAGTTCAATATTTTAACATAAACAGGTCTGGGTATATTTGAAGCTTGAGATTCTCTGTATGCCCTATGCGCCCTTTCTATGACCATCTGCTTAACAACCTCAGAGTCCTTGAGCAGTATTTCGAATATTTGTGTAATAGAAGTGATCAGGTCATTATATTGAATAGATTCTGGGATCCCTCTAATGATTATATTGTTACGTCTGGATCTTGCTTCCAAGTCCAGAATTTTATTTTGCATCATTTGAATGTCAGTTCCATGTGTCTCTGTTCTTTTAGTGAGCATTAATATATTGTCTTCATTGGTAGCAATTCTAGTTTCTGCTTTCTCCATTCTTTCGAGAATCCGATTACATGTGTCACTAAATGAAAGTGTTGGAGATGTTAGCTCTTTTAAGGCATCCTGTATAGGTAGCAATGCTGATTTGATTTCTTCCATTGTGACCTGTTGATCAGATTTTGTTGATGGCCCTGTTTTTGCAGTCTCTTGCTGTTTGATAGTTTTCTGTCTCTTGATTAAAGATTCTTTCTCCAGTGATTGCAAAGCTGACAGCTTGGTTTTGGAAGTTGTAGTTTCCATATTTTTGTCCTCCTTTGACATTTCGAAATTCTGCACGAAGATTTATTTCCCAAAGAAAAGTTACAAAAGTGAGATCAATCAGTCCTTTGTTTGGTGCTCTGTTCAGAGTCAACCTGACAATCAGATCCAATCCTGCTATTACCAAGTATTTTTTTTCGATTTTTCTTTCTCAGAACCAAAAGTGACTTCTGGTCAATTAGTAATAACTGCCAATTAGTTTGTTTACTCTAAGTATAACTCCACAGGGTTGATTTTTTTCTCAGGTATTTGAAGAGCTGAAGTACTGCAGTGCTTATAGAACGGCAGCCATCTTTGTTCCGAGTTTTGATTCTTATTAGTGCGTATGAGTATAGGCTTAGCTTTCCCACCTGTAAGCACAACCATCTCTTAGATTATATTGTACAATAACATTGGGGAGTAGCCTGTGTTTAGAAACATGACTTTTGAGTTTTTCAGCCTCAGCCAAAAAGACAGCGTCAATGCTTGTCAGCCTGCTGAGCCGTATGTACTGACCTTTGACCACTGACATTTTCACTTGGAAAGGATGTAAACTAGTGTTGTGCAGGTAATTGTTGATAAAAATGTATTTTCTATATATTTCACTATCTAGCACACTGGCACTTTCGTTGATTTTTAAATCGACATCCAAGTAGTTAATACCTTACGTTTACCACTGATGGTAACTTCAAAAAAATCAGTCGTACCATTTAGGTCCTCAAAAAACAAATCAAACTCAGCACTTGTACCCCTCCAAATGAAAGTCATCAATAAATCTCTTGTAAAACGCAATTTTTGTCAAAGTGTTCATGCATAGTGATGAATTTGTGTTTCCAACTGGCTATCACTAGGTTGGTAAATACTGGGGCTACACGGGCGCCCATAGCAACACTAATCTCTTGTCTATATATCTTTCCTTTAAACTTGAAAAAATTGTTGTCGAGAACAAGATGCAGTAATTCACAAATGGTGTTGATCCAAGATGCATCTAAAGAGGTGTACTTTGCAAGGTATTCTCTTACCATCTCAGTTCCTTCATTTTGTGTAATGCAGCCTTCATTTTGTGTAATGCAGGTGTATAAGGAGACAACATTAGTGCTTACAAAGTTAACAATGCTGGTCTAGGCTGTTTAAGTCACTTAGAAGTTCAAATAAACTCCATGAGTCTTTAAGGTAAAATAACGACTTCTGTACTATTGGATTCAATATGTGATCAAAAAAGATCAAAATTGGTTCCATTTTGTAAAAATCAGCAGCAACTGTAAGTCTGAAAGGTGGGTTAGTTCAGTCTTTATGCAACTTTGGTATGCCAAAAGACATACCATCTTTGGATGATCCAATTTGAGAAAAGTGTAAGTCTCATAATCTGTCTCATTCTGGCAGAGAAAGTCTAATAAAACACATCTATTAAGCTAAATAGCTTTTTAACCATCTCCTCTGAGTCCTCCTCATAACTTGAATAGTCAGCCAACAAGTTGTAGGTGGACCGTTTGTATGCTGTAGTATCTATAAGCACTACGGTGATACTCTTGTTCGCTTTCATGACACAAATATTATTGTTGCTACTCAAATCTTTTTAAAACCGTTCTCTCATCATAATCAAGATTGTAAAATTTTGGTTTTCATCCCATTTGTTTTCTAAGATCGTTTTCACAAGTCTAATAGAACATCTGCAACGTCTGGTGTAAGGTGGGATTATAGGTCCTCTTAGTAAAAGACTTGGTGTTAGTGCCTTGATAACTAGGAATATCTCTCAATAAATAATTCAAATTAAGTCTGCAAATTAATAGTTTCAACTCCGTTATAACCTTAACCAGGATGCATTCTGTGTTGGAATAAAGGTAAAACCCTTTCTTAAAACAGATAGTTGACGTTCATTCAGCACTGCCATTTCCTAGTGTTAGATGACATCCTGCCCTTACCCCCAGCACTAGGAGACCACTGTTAAAACCCAACACTGTAATTCTAAGCAGTCAATCTTGCTCCTCAGCACCCACCAAAAGCAACACCAGATATGTCACGTAAACCTATACCTAATGTCCCACAAGTGTAAAGCCCATAAGGCAAGCATACACTTTACCTAATACTCCTGTCATTGGGGACTGCATTGTGCAAGACACAGATGCTCCACTTGCCAGGTTGGACAAGGAGACAATAATGGTTACTTGCCTATCTGGAGCCAGGATCCGCAGTATCATGCACACACTCAAGTTACTGCACCCTGGGTACCAATATGATTCTGCCATAGTCCATGTGTATGTAAATGACCTGAGACCTACCTTACTGGACTATAAAGAGACGCAATGGATCTCTCAGAATATGTGTTAGAGATACGTATGAGCCTTGCATTGAGCAGCATTCTTCCTTCACCAAGGATGATGCCATCGTTTGAACATAAAATGATTAATTGTAATAATTGGCTTAGTTTCTGGTGTCTCTCCATGGGGCTCTGATGTCTGTCAGCATGGGAGAACATCATCAAAAGACCACGTTGCCTTGCCAAGGATGGGTTGAACATGTCCCCCAGGCATTCGGATATTAGCTAAAACTTTATGCATCCCCCTTGGAGCCTTTTTTAGGCAATGCTAAAAAGGTAAAACTACTAACGTAGTGAAAAAGTATGTGTGTGTGTGTGTGTGTGTGTGTGTGTGTGTGTGTGTGTGTGTGTATGTATGTATGTATGTATGTATATATATATATATATATATATATATATATATATATATATATATATACACACACACACGTATATAAATACATTTTATATTATAGGTGTGTGTGAGAGAGAGAGAGAGATGACATACTCCGATTTTTTCAGTGATAAATTGCATTACATATTTAAGCATTGTTTAAGTACTTTTTTCCAAATTTCAAAATATAATGATAGGGTACTGAAAGCACAAATTGTGTTTGTAAACTTATCTGCAAAATGTGGGTGTTTTGTGTGTTATAAATGAATATTAATTGCCACTGGTCTCTAATCAGACTGTGCTGGTTGCAGGGTGGCGAAGGTAGCAGTGATTGCTGTCCAACTGTGGGGGGCTGGACGAGAATATGAGGGTTGGTTTTCTTACCTTAGCCAGGCAATCATTACAGGTTGTTAATCCTGGTACTCAGAAATCCTTACCTGAAAATAATGTCAGCAGATATTCTGACAGGGACAGGGCTTCTTCTGTAGATTCAGAAGAAACATAGTCCTCTTAACCTCCCTTAGATATCCAGGATGAATGAGGTGGTTGTGTGGGAACAGGCAGATGCACCCCTTCGGTTGAGGAGAAAGTATGATATGTTAGAAGGAGATATGCCTCATTTCACTCCCATACTTCAGAATGTGCCAGCCATACTGCATGTAATAATCCTGATTCTTGACCTTCAGTTCCCCCAAAAAATGCAGATAGGCTTTACACGGTTTCTTAAACTAATTTGTTTTTCCACCTCACGTTTGAGCCTGCAGCCATATTCACTTCTTCACCAGCTGAGAATAGACTCTTGGTGTCTTCAATCCTTCCCCTACAGTGAAGGAAAGTTATTTGATAAATTTGGTAAGAGAATATTTTCTTCTTCCTCTTTGACACAAAGAATTCGCAGCTATCAGACCCATGTGCTTTTTTGTTCCGACATAAGAGAATTATCTGTTAGGCACTACCTTCAGGAGGAAGTATATCTGAATTCCATTTTTCTAACATTTCTCAAGTATATGAACTTGTCTTAAAGAATGTGTATGGTTGTACAGCTATCCTTTGTAGGGCAACTACTGCTTCATATAAGGAGGTTTTTGATTGGCATATCTGCTACTCAGGTCCTTAAACAATTTGATGAAAGAGGGAAATTAATACAGGGAGTTTACAAGATTTTTAAGGATCTCTCAAGTTTCCCAAATCTTCTTTCCCATCTAAGAAACTAAACAAACATTCCCTGCCTTCTCAAAACAAACAGGGAACAGAAAAGATATAACAGGAGGGGAATAAGAAGAAAAAAATTATCTTTTTCACAAAAAAAAAATGGACAGGTGTTAAAAGTGGTTCAAGAGGGATACAGTTGACACTGGATACAAATAATCCCCTTTCAGGGAAGACATCTTCATATTGATCACTGCTGCAGTAGTATATGGGTTATATTCTTGCAAGTATATAACAGCCATCCACTTTCCAAAGTGTCAGGGCACCTTCTACATGCCCAAATTGTCAAGCAGCTCAAGCTGATCTGACTTAGACAAGTTTGGGTGCAAAACCCTTCAGAGCTTTACTGCTCCCGAAGAGTATGCTTCTCTGAGGCATGTGAGGATCAATGGTCTGCTTCTGCTTTCTTTGCTGGACAGATAAGTTCCCTTTGGGAGGGGGGGGGGACTTCAATTTTCTTAAATTTATTATAATTCTATTACTTTTTTCTTTAGGAAAAGTTGCTTTTAAGCTAGGAGTGTTGTGTTTTAATGGACTGTCTTGAGACTGTAACGTTCTTTTAAATAGAGCACTCTTTTTTTTCTGTCAATTGAAATGTAGAGTAAACTAACTGAAAACATGTTTTCTGCAGAGAAATTGTGTATTTTTTTCTGTTGGGTTCTGCCATTATGTGTTAAAAGTGTTTTTGCTGTGTTTTTTCTGCCAAAAAGTAACTTTTATGGACTGGTAGTTTTACCGGCATTTACTGCTTGTCTTCTCTGGGAAAGAGGCACCATTGTTGCTTGACCATGGAACAGATTGTTGGCCTCATGATCTGTCATTCCAACCACAGAAAGAAAAAGTTAAGCAAACGGCCTTTGCTACCACAGCAGGCTAGCAGTTTGCCTCAGTCATTGGTGGGTGAGTATGATGTAGCCATTTGTTGTACCTCAGACCACTCATCTTTTATCCCGGATCCTTCTGGGATGGCACATACAGCCACTATGAACTGAAGGCTAGTCATGTCCTCTGTGGCTGTTGGAGTTCTCTCAGTGGGCAAGGGAGAACCTCTCTTGTCAGTCCTGGGAGAGGGAACAGGGAAGGTTTCCCTGTTGTGTAAGAATGTTGCGCCCATCCCTGGAGAAGCAGCGTCTGCCATTAGTAACATGGTTGGCTCCATTTTCCTGTAAAAAAAAAAAAAAAAGAAACAGAAAACCAGTAAAGTATCTGCTCCTCTTCAAATTTCTTTGGTCAGGAGTAGTTTGCTGGGACTGGCTCAGGGTTTAATTCAGGCTAATGATCTTTCTTGTAAAGTAATTTCTGGTGAAAGAAATCAGGATTTCTCTTTTGCTGAAGGGATTTGGATTCCGAATCTGAACAGGAAGATGCAGAGATGGATTTGGGGTTTTGCCCACAAATTTCTGATTCAGACTTAAAGGAGAGCTCATTTTCTGATTTTCCCTGTGGGAGGTTTCTCTTTCTCTGAGACTGTTGCTAGAATGTCCCAATGTTTTCACTGGGAGAACTCTGAGGTTTCTCAGTCGCTCAGAAAATAATATGAGTTGTAACAGAAGGATTTTCCAGAACCTACACCCATTCCTCTTGTCCTGTCTACTTTAGAGAATGTGAGTCTTAACTGTCTGCACTTTTCCTGATAGTCAGACAGCTGTCCCTAAAAAGACAGATAGGCTTTTTTTAAGTTCCTCAGTCTTTTAAATTTTTATACACTCTTTCCAAATCTGACCCAGCAGCTATAGTCTTAACTGACTTAACTACAGCTAAGCACTTCGTTAATTCCAATCCTACTCTAATAAGCATGGGAAAATTACTGAGAAATATGGAAAAAGTGTTTACTTCTGCATCTTTGATTTTCAGAATCTTAAATTGTCAGGCTCGTATCTTAGTTTGTTGTGACAACTTATGAAAGTATGAGGATTGTTTTATTTGCAGTTTATTTTTCTTGTGAAGAAAAATCTGCTTTAAATGACTTAGTTTCTTCTAATGCACAGATCACTACTCCTTGTTTGCATGTGTGTATAACTCTGTTGATACTTCTTCCAAGCCTATGGCCACTGGTATTGTTTTAAGGAGGTTTGCTTTGCTGCATTCTCAGAACCTCCCAGATGATGCAAAAATTAGATTTTAAATTCTCCCTTGGATAGCGATTTACTGTTTGGCCCCTTTGCTGTAGAGATGTTCAGAAAGTGTGATGAAGGGGGTAAGCTGATCTAGGGGATCTCAAAGATTTTTCAGCCCTCCTTTTACAAATTATCCAAAAGATTTTTTTTCTCCTCATCCAGATTTGGCAAAAAACAGATCAAACTGTCTCAATGGAATTCAGGTAAATAGACATTTAAGAAGAAGTGGCAGTTGTTTGTCTTTTCGGCTTTTCCCGGTTAGGGGTCGCCACAGCGGAACTCCGGTCCGCTAATGATTGGCAGTAGATTTTTTATGGTGCCGAGTTGCTAGCCCAATGCCCAACCTTCAGCGAAGGCACGCCCATTCACGCATGTCTTTCAGAGGCCACTCGACCGCGGGGAGGACATACAGACTCCACACAGAAGACACTCCAGCCGTGAATCGAACAGGAGAACCTCTTGCTGTGAGGCAGTGAGGTTCCAAAATGAAATCTCAAATCTCCGAAAACCAAGAGCAGTCTTATCAAGTCTGAATGACTTTTCAAGAGACCTTCTGACCCCCTCCCACCTTGGCCCCTTTTCTCTTCCAGAAAGTGCAAATCTCCATTTTTCTCTTTGGCAACAGATTGATCTGAAGTAGTTTACTTCATTTGGTCTTCAACCTGTGGAATACGGATCCGTATCAGATCTGAGGCGGCAAATATTACTAGCAACAGCTCTGAGCTCCAGACTCCTTCCCTAACCCATAATACACCTCCACTGCTTTCCATCCCCAGATCTCATTTGCTGCAATTTGTTATACATTGTATCTTCAGAACTCCAGCTAGCAGTGGGTGATTTCTTACTGTAAGTTAAACAAATTCTGTTTCTTTTGGCCAATTTAGGTTAGTGTAGGTACCCTTTCTTCCCTCCCATCGTTTTGGCGTTGAGTATTTAGATAGAGTAGTTTTTCTCTGGTGCCCCTCCCCCCTTTAGTGTTGTCTCTAGTCTAGTGTGGAGAGTGGGTGTGTGTCTGTTAGAGTAAAGAAAGAAAGTTTTTTTTTTTGCCTGTCTTTTTTAAGGCTTCTTTCTTTTCTTAGAGGATGTCTGAAAAGCTTATCTTTAAGCGCTGCACAGAGTGTGGCCATAAGCTCTCCCCAGCGGATGGCCACACACTGTGTGGGTTGTGCTTAGGCGTGGCCCATCTTAGTGTGGATTGCTCCATTTGTGCGGGGTTCATTCCCTGGGAGTTAAAAGATAGAAAGGCCAAGTTGGCCCTCAAAGGTCTTCTGCCTGCTACTGATCCTCCTTCCTCGTCTTTGGCTTCAGTCACAGCGGCTGCTGTGACTGCCTCTCCCGCTTCTCTTCCTCTGGCCTCCTCACCTGGGACTAAAACTCCTGCATCTAAGCCTGTGGTAGCAGAGCAGAGGAGAGGTAGAGAATGGGAGAGAGAGTTGAAGATGAAGGAAAAGAGGAAGAGGTTGCTGAAGCTCGCTTCTCCAAGCAAGTCAGCACGGCTCCCTGACTCCCCTCGGCTCCGGTCTCCGAGGTTCTCCCTGGGCCTCGGTTCTCTGACCTGCCTGGTCAGAGTCTGTGGCCTCATCATGGTCAACCTGGTCTTATCAGTACACAGATCCAGATGGGGGTCTTGCCAACCCCGCTCCCTCTGGAGGAGGGAGCTTGCTTCCTTTTTTCCAACCTATTTGTCCTTCCCCAAGCCGACCTTCGGCTTTGGAGTTCTCGGATCCGAGATTGGCCTTGGTCAGGGGGTCGACACAGACGGTCCTTGTTTCCTCGACGCTGACAGCTGCCTGGAACATCTCAGATCCAACCAATTCGGATCTGAGACACTCTCGGAGCCGGAGCCTGGGTGTCAGATCCGAGGGAGGGGAACCTTTCCCATCAGCTCCGACGTTGTCTGGCCAGGTTCCCTCCCTCGGAGCTCCATCCTCTTCGGGACTGGCTCCGATTCTCACTTCGGACCTGGGGAGACCGGACTCCTTTATTAGCTTCCCAGGAGGTCCGCTCTCCCTTCGGCATTCGATGTGGTAGAAAGGGTCCTTTCCATCGGATCAAGACCCGTGACCGCCCACTTGGACTCCGCCCAGACCCCCACGACTCTGTCTACGGTCCCCATTGTCTTACTAGAGGGACAGCCCATGCCCTAAGAGCCCCAGACGGTTCCTCCAGAGGAACAGATGGCTCGTGGGTGCTTCCCTGAATGCCCCACTGGAGATGTGCCTCACAAGCATATATGCAAGAGGAGGCACTTGGACTCCCCAGAGTCCCTAACCGAGGACACAGATTTAGTTGATGGGGAGGGCTCCACAAGATCACCTCCTGAGGATGTCTCCTTTGGAGACATCATGTAGATCCTGCACCAGCGGGGAGGTTGGTCTGCCCCCAAGTCCTCCTCTGATGAGTCTGTGTTCCTGGAGGCTTTCGGCATGGACCCGTCTGCTTCATGGGTGTCCCCTCCCACGGATCCTTTAGAGGATTTGATCACCTCGCGGACGTGGAAAGAACCAGATACCATGGAGCCAATCCCCAAGCGCCCTGATAAAGTTTTAAGTCCCTCCATTGACAAGCCTTCCATGGTGGTAGCAGCAGCCACTAAGAAGGAACTATCTCAGGAAAGTTCCTCGGTCCACCTTCCTGACTGGGAGTCACGGAAGATGGACCGCCTAGGGAAGTGGATGTATGCTTCAGCTACCTTTTCGATCAGTGCACTGAATTACTTTGCCCATGTCACTAGACTCCAACGCGACCTAGTAAAGGAGCTGGAGGAGTCTCCACCCAAGCCCATGTCGCAGGAGGACAAGGCTTCATTCTCCATGAAAATGGCCACTCTGAAAGCGGTATCTAATACGTCCATGCGACTCCTCTCCCATGCTACGGAAGGAGTGGCTAGGGCAGCTGGGTCTGACATGTCCATGAGGCATAACACCTGGCTCAGGTTATGTCAATTTACTGAACCTTTTAAGGTGTCATTTGCCAATGCCCCTTATGACGGCTCAACACTTTTCGGTAAGACCCACATGGAGTCCAGAGTGAGAAGGACGGGAAGACACTGTCTGACGTTGGGATCCAGTTCTCTAACCCTCAAAGGTCCTTTTCCCGGAACTAGAGAGGGCAAAAGAAGATGTGGTTCCGGAAGTCTCAGTATTCCCGGGACACTCTGGGGCTCTTTTTCCCCTAGAGGCAGAGTGGGACAGAATGGATGCTGGCCCAGAGGCAGAGGGGATCCGTTAAGCTTCTGGTCTCGAGAGCCATTCTTAGACAGACCCGGGCAGCAACCTTGAGGGGTTGCCCGGCTTCTTTACTCTGGTGGCAGTCGGGGGACAGTTGTCCTTGCACTCAGCAGTGGCATGGGAGTCCATAACAATGGACAGCTGGGTGCTTCAAATCATATCCAGAGGATATTCTATCCCCTTCGAGGGTTACCCCATGTCTCCCAAACACTTCTCGGATGTTCCACCCACGCAAATGGAGGCAGCAGCACAGGAAATTTTCAAGCTGCTAGGAAAACGAGCCATCTAAACCGTCCCCCCAGATCAGTCCGGATCGGGCTTCTAATCCAGGTTCTTTTTGCTGCCAAAGAAAACGGGGGGCTTGAGGCCCATTCTGGACCTCTCTACCCTGAACCTGTCAGTTGCCAAAGAGAAGTTTCGGATGGTCACACTACAGTCCATCAAGCCGTACCTGCAAGAGAGTGACTGGATGTGCTCATTATATCTTCCAGATGCTTACTATTACATAAAAATGCACAGAAGCTCCAGGAGGTTCCTCTGCTTCTTGCTAGGGGCCAGTCATTATCAATTTTGAGCCCTACCCTTTGGTCTCACCACAGCCCCCAGGGTGTTTACCAAAGTGATGGCGGTTCTAGCGGCTCAACTGAGGCCTTCAGGAGATTCAGGTCTATCCGTACCTGGACAATTGGCTCCTCACTGCTCCCACCAGGCGTCTACTTTCCCAAACCAGGGATTACTTTCTGACACTTGCCTTGAGTTTGTGTATCTCAATCAACACATCCAAATTTCTCCTAGAGCCTGTACAGGTAATAGACTATATTGGTGTCAGGATAGACACACTCCAGTGCAAAGTGTTCCTGACCTCGGAGAGAGTTCACAACCTCAGGATGCATGTCTCCCTGATCTACCGTTCTCACCTCCCGACAGAGGAGTCTGTGTTGAGGGCCCTAGGCTCGATGGCAGCGGCCATAACTCTTTTTTCCGTGTGCTCGGCTTCACATCTGGATTCTTCAGTGGACTCTAGCGGTTCAGTGGTCCCTGTTGGAATTACCACTAACTTTTCCTATCCACCTAAGTCAAATGTGTCAGTCGTCCCTTATATGGTGGATGAGCTCTCTGGACATTTTGGAGGGATGACCCTTTGTTCCAGCCCCGGCCCAAACCATAGTGACCACGGATGCCTCCCAACTCGGGTGGTGGGGCATTGTTCGGGCAGAACAGTCCAAAGCCTGTGGTTCCCCCATAGAGACCAGTTTGCATATCAGTGTTCTAGAGATGAGGCCGGTCCTTCTAGCGTTGCAGGCCCTTCATGCCTTTCTTCCTCTGGGGACGATCGCCATTCAGTCAGACGACATGTCAGTAGTCTGGTATATCAACAAACGGGGAGGGACCAGATCTTTCCCTCTTTGTCATGAGGCCATGAGAGTGTGGGAATGGGCAATCTCCACCGGTCACTTTCTCATTGCAGTGCACATTCCGGGATGGTCCTCAACATTCTAGGGGACAGGCTAAGTCAGACCATTCTGATGCCTTACAAGTGGTCTCTGAATCTGTCAGTAGTGGAACAGATCTTCAGCGAGTGGGGTCAACCTTGCTGCGATCTCTTCGCATCTCCTTCCAATGCAAAGTGCAGCAGGTTTTTCACTCTGAACCCCCTGCCGGGGGAGTCCTCCAGAGACACTATAGTTCATGCTTGGCCTTCTGTATGCTTACCTGCCTGTACCTCTCATCCCGAGGTTTCTGCAGAAAGCCTATCGACTGGAGAGCAAGGTGATCCTTATTGCCCCATTCTGGCCTCGCCAGGTATGGTTTCCCTTCCTTTGGTCTCGCCTTCTGACTCCACCTTGGATCCTAGATCCCATTCAGGATCTGATTTCACACCCATCGGGGGTACCTCATCTGAGTCTGGACAGCCTGAAGCTCACGGCTTGGCTGCTCCAGTTCCCATGATCGCTAGGACTCCTGGACTTTCCTCTTCAGTTAAATCTGTTTTGGTAGCTGCTCATAAGTCTTTATCCAGAAAGGTTTATCGCAGCAATTGGAAATGTTTTTCTTTCTGGGACTCTCGTTTAGTGCCTTTCACAGCTCCTATTTCCACTATTCTTGATTTTCTAGCTGATATTTTCCAGCATGGAGCTAGTTCTTCTACTGTCAAAGTTCATTTGGCTGCTATTTCTCATTTTCATGTGGGCGAGAATTCTGCATCCTTGGCATCTTCCAGACTGTGTAAAGCGTTTATCAAAGACACTTTTTTGCTATGCTCCCCCCGGTCAAAGATCCTGTCCCTCTGTGGGACCTTACTATGGTTCCCCAAGCTCTGGTCGCTCCGCGCTTCGAGCCTGCCGCTACTGCAGATCTAAAATTTCTATCATGGAAAACCGCTTTTCTGGTCGCTATTACCTCAACTAGAAGGGTTTCGGAATTACAGGCCTTGTCCATCAAACTTCCGTACATGATTTTTCATAAAGATAAAGTTTCCCTTCGAACCATCCCATCTTTTCTTCATAAGGTGGCGTCACCAGTCAATATCAGTCAGACTATAAATTTGCCTGTGTTCTTTCCCAATTTTACCAACAGGATGGAATACAAGTTACACATGTTGGATGTTCCTAGGCAGTTACTTACGATTCTATTTACACAGGACAAAACATTTTCGTAAATCTGATCAGTTGTTTGTTTCATTCTATAGACCCTTTTTGGGCAAACCTATTTCCAAGGTCACTATAGCTAGATGGATTTCTTCATGCATCCTGCAGGTCTGTAAAGACAAAGGCATGTCTCCCCCAGGTCAGGTAAAAGCTCATTCCACTAGGTCCATGGCTACATCTGCAGCTTTCTGGTCTAGAGTGTCTTGGGATGACATTTGCTGTGCAGCTACTTGGTCCTCATCTCATACATTTATTTGTCATTACAAATTGGATTTCACTTCTAGAAGGAGAGCATCCTTTGGCTGCACGGTGCTTCGGAATATCCTTCCATGAAGGCTTCCCAAACTACTTCAGATAAAGAAGTTATGTACTCACCATAACGTTCCATCTGAGTAGTTGTACTTCATTTGTCTTCAACCATCCCTCCCTCCTTCCCTCCGGATCATGGCGCATGTTCAGCCTGCGGGCTGCAGTATAGGTCACAAGTATGTTATCAGGTCAGGTTCTAAGTATAAGTTCAGCAAACTCAATCTGGGGATGGAAGGCAGTGGAGGTGTATTATGGGTAAGGGGAGGAGTCTGGTGCTCGAAGCTGATGCTAGTAATATTTGCTGGCTCGGATCCGTATCCCACAGGTTGAAGACAAATGAAGTACAACTATTCAGATGGAACATTCTGGTCGGTACACAACTTCTTTTTTCGAACATATGCACTCTGAAAATCATCAATCATGGCTACAGATGGCAGTGGGAGGAAAATTCCTCCTTTCTAGCAGGTCATTCCTTGTCCTGCAGATCAGACTATTTTGTTTCCACCTGTTCATCTCCACTTGCTGTTCTAAGGAGTGATAGAAAAAGTGCCTCCTTCCCAAGTGGGGAAAGGGTTTTATTAAAGGATGTTCCTAGTGCCAAAGAAAGAAAATGCTTGGAGACTAGTTCTGGATCTTTGTTTCTTTCTTATAGTACCCAAATTCAAAATGATGTCACTTCACAACTTTTTACCTCTTCTTCCTCTTTCAAGTCTCCTGGTAATACTAGATTTTAAAGCTACTTATCACATCCTTACTCATGAAGACTTCAAACTTTCCTTAAGTTTTTGTGTGTCTGGATCACATTATTAGTTCTCTGCTTTACCTTTTGTAGTATCCATTGCACCAAGATTGTTCACTGTGTCCAGCTTCAATAATGCAAGTTATCAACATTCTCCATAGTTAGATGATTTGCTTATCTTTGCAGAGTCTTTTTCAAAATGTCAGGAATCTGTCCCTTGGGTGAGTGATCTCTTGCACAAGCTGGGATTCTAGTAGATCATTCAAAAGTCTTTCTGGACTCCCTCACACAGGATTGTGTTCTCAGAATGTCAGCTAGATACCTCAGTTCAAAGAGCTTTTGTTCCACAGGAAAAAAATAGATCTGTATTTAGATTTATTTCTAAAGTTTTCCATTCAGGTTTCTGTTACTGTGAGGGAATACCTCAGGATTTTGGGTCTGTGGCATCTATATCTCTCAGGGTACCCCTGATAAGACTCCACATGAGACGGATGCAATGGTAAATGAAATATCTTTGGTCCCAGCATTAACGACCTTTATCTTTTCTTTTTTTTTTATCTTTTTAGATTCCAGTACCGGGACTTCAGAAGGGAAATGTTTTGGTGGCGACAATAGATATCCTTAAAACGGCATCTCCCGTTTTTCCTTCCTGCTGCAAAACAGTCAGTCACCACAGACAGACTCGGAGAGTTGTCTCAGTAAGGATAAAAGTGCATGGGGTATGGGAAGTCAAAGATAGATGCAATTACATAAATATCGAGGAGATGTTTGCCCTGATTAATGCACTCAACTCATTTAACCATCTGTGGTGTCCAGGACCTCCACAAGTGGTTGCAGACAATAACACAGTCATGTGGTACATCAACAGACAAGGAGGAACCAGGTTATACCCCCTTTGCAGACTAGCCCTGTTAGCTTGGGATATAACTTCACAGCACAGTCTCACTCTACAGCCATCCTACATTCTGTCAGAGCAGAATTGTGTAGCAGACAAACTGAGCAGGACTAGGCAGACCCTCATAATTGGAAACTAGAACAAGGGGTCTTCCAAGATTTGATCCCTCTCTGGGGAGCTCCTCAAGTAGACCTGCTTGACTCCTGTCTGGCAGAATTCTGTTCTATGACTTCATACAAGAAAGCCTGGAAAACAGATACTTTTCTTCTGGGAAAAATTGTTCTGTATGTATTTCCACACTTTCCACTAATATCTAGGGTGCTTCTGAAGATTCAGGAGTCGTCCCCCAAGATCATTGTGGCAACTTTCTTCGGGCCCAGGCAACCATGGTTCTCCCTTCTTTTAGAAATGACCAGAGGCAATTGTCACAAGCTTCCTCACAGACTCGATCTACTCACACAAGAACATGGGGTTTGACACAGCCCAACATCAGTCATCTTCATTTGACTGCCTGGATGATAGGGTCTTAATTCCTTTTAGGCACCTGTTTTCTGAGGGCATGCAGCAGGTACTAATGGAGGCAAGAAGGCCTACTACTAAAAAATCCTATATTAGCAAATGAAGCAGGCCTTCTAGTTGGTGCCAGCAACATAACCATCACTCAGGGCTAGTTGTTCGCTGTTTTTACAATATTTGTGTGAGTTACTATCCTATGGACTTTCTTATTCCTCTAGCAAGGTTTTATTTATCAGCCATTTCATCATGTCTGCCCATGGATCCTCCTCTTTCAAGGCAGTCTTGTGTCAAAATGTTCTTGAAAAGGGTTTTGAGTAGGAGGCCTCCCAGTAAACCAGTGGTCCCTCCTTGGGATCTTAATTTTGTGTTAGGGAAATTTAACAGGTGCTTCATTTCAACCAACTAATCTGGCTGACTTGAGGTTCTTAACATGAAAAACAGTTTTACTGATTGCTCTGACCTCTGTAAGAAGGGTATCTGAGTTGCAAGCTCTTACGTTGAGTCACCCCTACCTCATTTTCCATAGGGAGAATAATTCTTTGAGAACTAATTCTTCTTTTATGCCCAAAGTGGTATCCGACTTTACTTTAAGCCAAACTATCCATCTTCCCGTTTTCTTTTCTGAATCTAAAAATGAGGAAGATAGGATACTCCATACCCGGGATGTCCACAGACAACTTGGGTGCTATCTTGACAGAAATAAATCTTTCAGATCTCCGGATCTGTTGTTCATTTCTTGTGAAGGTAAGATGAAGGGGCAACCTGTGTCAAAACTGACCATTTCCACATGGTTGCCTAAGGCTATTATTTTGTTAAACTCACTATGACAAATCTATTCTAGGCATGGTCAAGGCCATCTCTACCAGAGCCTTGGTTTCATCTGTTGCTTTTCGGAAAGGTTGAATACTAGACGTATTCTAGAAGCAGCTCCTTGGTCCTCTGTACATGCTTTTACAAAGCCCCTTTAGGCTTGATACCTTCTCTAGGTGTAGATCAAGCTTTGTAAGGAGCATTGTCCAGGGACTCCTGGATCCTTCACCTTCCACCTTTGAAATGTAGTTAGCTATGGTAATCTACCCATGTAAGTAAAGCTACTGTGGCAGTGATTAATATGAAGACCATAGTACAATTGTGTAAGTTGAATTTACCGTAACAGAAGATGTTCGAATTATCACTGCTCCAATAGCTGCTCCCTCAATCCCTCTTGTTTTTATTGCTGTTAATTTTTTTTTTATGCCAGGGTGTTGACATTTATTTTGTGTTGTTCCTATCACTGTCATTTCTTGGTTAAGCCTCCCTCTCTCTCCTTGCAGGAAAGCTCTGAAGGGCTTCGCATTCAAACTTGTCTTTTAGTCCAACAGTTTGGGTACATGGAAGGTGTAGTATAAACACATCACCAGTCAAACAAAAAAGCTCCAAGAAGCAGCTTTGCCCCACGGATCAGAATTAGTATAACTTTATTCTGGTACCTCTGCTTTTCGCCTTCTCAGAAAGCTTCTTCTTGGAGCTTTTTTGTTTTTTCTTTGTATATGCAAGTGGCCCTGAAGCTTTGGAAGCTGGCCATCTGTTGTAGCCTTGTTAGGAGATAACCCACATGCCTATGGCTACTACAGCAGTGATCATTTGAACTTCTACTGTTATGGTAAGTTCAACTTGCACAACTTTATTTTCCTCCCCACCCTCTGAATCAGACAGAGTTTTTTTTTTTTCCCTCAGATTTGTCAGCACTTACTTCACTCTAGGAGTCTTAGAACTTGTGTATTTAATCAAATGGGAAAAGGCATCTATTCCGCAGTGTAGTTGGTGACCAGTTCTATATCTTTCCTTTCTAAATCTTTATGTTAAAGTTCCAAAATTCAAGATGTTGACTCTTCAGAATCTCTTACCTCTTGCTCCCATAGGACGTCTTTTTGGTAACATTATTTCTAAAAGATGCATATCCTCACATACCCATAGGCAAAGACTTTAGGAAGTTTCTCAGATTTTGTGTGTCTTACCAGTTCCTTGCATTACCCTTTGGATTACTTACAGCCTCAGCGGTGTTTCCAGAGTATCTAGCTCCAGTCATAGTTCATTGCTGACTGAATAGCAGTCACATATTTCCTTATTTAGACTAGTCATCTTTGCAGAGTCTTTTTCAAAATGGTAAGAGAATCATTATGATGGGGGATTCCAGATAAATGTTTAGAAATCCTGTTTCACCCCATCACATAGGACTGTATTTCTGAGCTGTTCTATAGACACCTCAACAAAAAGCTTTTTTGACAAAAGAGGAGGTTAATGTTTACCTGAAACCTTCTCTTAGCATCCCAGCTCAGTTTCAGACTTCAGCTAGGGAATATATCAGGATCCTGGGGTCATGGCTTCTATGATTCTCATGATTCATCTCATCATCTCACCAGATTACACATATGAAAAGTTCAGTGGTTTCTAAAAACACATGAACCCAACATTTGCATATTTTAGGGTTTCAGATTCCAGTTGTGGGCTTTATCAAAACAAAACTACAGTGGTTAAGACTACAAATAGAAGCAAATCCAGGTCTCTCCTTTTCTCCTCTACCTACAAGCCACTCTAATTACAGATACCTCAGATTTTTCATAAGAAACACTTTCTAATGAGGTAAAGGTGCAAAACCTCCTCAGACAGATGAAAGCACATTAATGTCAAACATATGTTGGTTGTGATCAATGCATTAAAATGTCTTCATCTGTGGTCTCTTGGACCTGTTCAGGTGATTGCAGACAACACCACAGTCGTATGGATTATAAAAAAGCAAGGGAGCACCAAGTCATATCCTCTTTACAGGATGGCTCTGATGACTTGGGAGGTAGCTCTTCAGCACTCCTTAACCCACCAAGCTAAAACTAGACCCAATCATTGAGCCCCTCAGTGATATTAACATGTTACAGGAGGGGCTAACACAGACAAATGTCTGGTGTCAAAGTCACAGTCTAAAACTAAACACAAAAAAAGTGCACTATTATCCCATTTGGCAAAGTGGAATTCCCCATTAATTACAATATTGACAGCACCCCTCTAAGTTCAAACCCAGTGGTGCAAGATCTGGGAACACAGGTCGACAGCAATCTGAACTTTTACACCAGGTTTTCACGGTGGTAAGAAAAGCCTTCTACATTGCACATCTCATAAGAAAAGGCATCGCATTAAGGTCTAAGAATGTTATAACCCCGCTTTAATCTAACCTAATCAGACCACTAATAGATCAACCCATATGGAGTACTCTACTTTCCCTTTGCTCAAAATGCCCAGAAGAAGTCTTCACTCTGACTATTGACACAACTCATCTAGCCTAAAGGCAACCACACCAGTGAGGAATTCAAATATCTACTGTTGTGGTTAAGTGCAACTTACAACTGTACTTTTAAATAGTGTGAGCTTGCAAGGTCGTAGGCAGAACTATCCCATATTTGTCAGAAAAAAGTGAAATACTGTGTGCTAACCATCTGGGAAAGTTTTTTCTCCAGTCAAGAATTTGTACATGAAACAAAAAACTAATTTTCCTTAACAAAAGCAGTGGTGGGAAATGTAGCATTATGGGTTGCTGACTTCACTTTGCTAAGATACCTGGCCACGTTCATTTGCAGCTCAGTGGGACTGTTATGACCTTAACAGCTACATCTGTAGCTCAGTGTTGTTAGCAGCTGTTCATCAACAAGTGCATATTTCACCTTGGTTCATAGTAATCTGGATGGTTATATTTGTCTTTTTTTGTCCCTTAGATGGCATACAGAGGCTGGAAAATTGCCATTAAAAAGTTGAAGTAACAAAGAAGTAGGAATGAAACTTCAACCTTGTGATAAATGTGAAGTTTAGAAGAAATCAGGCAAGGCATACAGAAAGTGTAAATGGGTGTTAGTTTAAGAGGTAGTGGCAAGATGCAGTTATTAATCTGATAATAAGAAGCCTTTCCTTCATAACTAGATAGACTGGTGCCAAAAGCAGTAAGACTTGCAGGTAAAACTTTCCCAAGCTGCTGGGAACCCTCTACATTCTCATCAAGGTCCATGGTTGTTTGTCTCTCTAGATCTTATTTGCTACATTTGTGATTGGTAGGAGGAAAACAACCACAGACTGGAATTGTTAATTATATTCCTGTTCCCCACCATTTTTTCTTGTTTGCCTTTCCTCTGTCCCTTGTGAGAACATTTTTGTCGGATTATTTTTTCAAAACATTTCCTTTTCTTTTTCCCTGAGCTTTTGGGCTTAGGCCCTTCTTCCCTTCAGTTCTTGAGGTGTTTCAAAAATATATCCATGGGTGTGCCTGCAGTAGGGCAGTACTGCCTGCCATTAGGCACACACAGTGTTTGTTCAGCTAATGAGAATTGTATAATTCTCACAGCTGTGATTTGTGAAGGAGCTTTAGCAAGTCTGACGCTGCAGTTTTATCAGCACAAGCCTTAAGAGTCCTGCAAGGCCACCTGTTCCTTAACATATTCTTCATCCTTACAGTAGCAGATAGTAGTTAAGCCTTCCTCAAAACAGGAATCTTCTTTCTCCTCCTTTCCTAAAATCAGGAGGAAGCTCCTCAAAACTGTAACTGGCTGTAGCCAGTTTTCTCGTTTGACAGGTATTACATTGGCTGAAACAGTGACTAAAATTGTGGTAAAAAAATATTGACAGTTTGCTGGAAACTCTTAAGTCCTTTTTAGGTTGAGGGTTTTTCTGCTTCCACTCAAGTAGGGAGATCCAGACTAGAGACAACAAGTTCTGCCACTTCTCCTGCCTTGCTTGTCATCAACTCTTAACAGGCTACCAAAGATTATACTCAAAGATCTCTGCATTTTGGCTGATGCCCCCTTTCCCACCTCTTCTGTCCCAAGGCACAGGGAGTTTTTATGGACTTCCCTAATTTCCTTAGCCAACTTAATTGGCCTCATCTGGCCTGTCAGTCATGTAGAATTGTTTTAGCTTGTTTTGGTTATCAAGATGCCAGTACCCATGCCATTTACATTTATGCTCTTTTCGGGGTGTCAGTACTTTATGCAGCTGTAGTGTCACAGGTTGCTGTAGCTTTAACATAGACTTTTTCTTTGCTGGTACCTGCCATGCTAGTGATATTGGCATCATTGTTGGCACCTGGAGTTTTGGCATCCTTGCCAGCATCTATGGTTGTAATATTGGGCTGGCTTACAGTGCTAGTGATTATCATCATTGGTGTTAACAGTTTTGTGGCATTCTTCAGTGCTCAGTTCAGCTGTATTTGAATATTCTAGTGCCAACAAATGTGCTTACACCATCTGCTTCTGACAATGGGGCATTCAGGCTAGACCACTCAACAGATTAGAGGGTCTTCAGGCCTTATAAGGTCTGCCTCCAAGTGTTTTTCTAAGTGGGGCTCTTTCTCTTCAGATTCACCTCTTTCCAAGAGGCCTCACAAAGCCTTAGCCAAAACAAAACACCAGCACTCTCCAGAAGTTTCCCCCAGTAGTGAAGCTAAATGCGGAAGAGGAAAGAACAAATTCCATGATTCTCCTTGGGGTGATCCCAAGTTTGTGAAGATTCTGGGGCTACTGAGACAATGTGGAGGAATGAATAGCTGTTCCCATCCCTTCACATTAACACAGACTTCAGAAGACTTGTAGATACTCACAACATTCTTCCTTGGTGGTTCTCCTAATGGACATGCCAAGACACACTAGCATGATCGTATGGGAAAACCCTGATACAATGGCCACTATCCTCAAGAATAGTGACCGTATCTTCTGGATTTTTAAGGAATGAGGTGTTTGGGCAGAGACCCCTATTGACCTCTTCTGTGTCCTAAAAGAAAGCTTCCACACCACAGAGCCCCATTGCATCCTCCAGAGGGTGTCTGATAGCCTGGTCAGGTTTGGGACATGTACTTTGTACTTACGAGATACTTAATCACACAAGCCGTATAGTGTGTTTTCAGAGTCTGTGAAATGCACCAGGCACTGGCAAGGTTTTTAGATAGACCTCTGAAAGAAATGCTGCTGTCCCAGGACACAACCTTTTCTAACATAAACAGCCTTCTGGTGTGTGTAATGTGTAGTGCAGAGGAGGGAACTGCTGGAACTGCAGGATCCAACATTGTTATCTGCCAATATTCCTGGCTCAGACTTCAGACTTTCATGGGAATGAAGTAACCTTTATAAATTGTTCTTTCTCATGTTCCTAGTTATTTGGTAAGGAAGTCCATCTGCACATCAGAAGCAGGGCAGAACCCTAATGGCTGAGGAATGTTAAGACCTAATCTGTACAGTGCTCCTTTTCTAGAAGGCAGAGGAGCCAGCACCTTAACTGGTTTTGTACAGCATCCAGCAAAAGCTTCAGCAAGGGAGCATTGGAACAAAGCCAGACAAATAGGCCAGTTTTCAGCAAGCTTTTGGGCATAAAGTCAAAGGTCCTTGACATTTATCAGAGCACTGCAGTCCACCCATGGGTGGGCAGCAGCAGTCATTTGACTGTGCCAAAGTACATGGTTGGTGGCTGTCTGTTCCTCCGTTTGATCTCAGCTAAGACTATTGATCACAAACTACTCTAATTTCTGTAATGGAATCAAATAGACCATATGCAATACTTCATATAGCAGTGTCCTCTGTGATAGGGTAAAACCAACGGTTCTGATATTGCTGGAGGGTTGACCTGGTCACCTTATATTTATATGCATAATTCTGCAAAACAAATAAGTTGTAGACATAAATTATGTATTTACATATGTATGTATGTTTATATTTAGAAATGTGTGTCTATTCCTCCCAGCTCCTCTTGTGTGCCCCTGTATTCTAGTCTTCCATTACATTATTTTCCACTATATATTTAACTGCATTATTCTTCATTTAACTTTTCTCCAGTAGTTATGTATTCTACTGTTGCACTACAGTATTTCTGTTATTTTTCATTTATTTATTTCTTCCCTTTGGATGCTGTCCTTTAACTATTACCTTGTTTAGGATGTTTTTCATTTACTGTCCAGGGCTCTCCAATATGTTTCTAATGCTGCTGTTTGTGTACTCTTGTTAATTGTCAATATATAAACTAGTCTGGAATTGGTTGTATTATCAGTGTACATCGTCATTAATATTTTGCATCTAGTGCTTGATAGTGGCTATGTTACTATTCTACATTACTGTAGTCTGTATCCTTTGATTTGTATTTCATGTTTGGATATGCCATATATGGCCTGGGTTGTGGCTAAAAAGGGTTCTTTGACCAGTTAGTTCACTTACCCTTTTTGACAAATATAAAATAAAATATATGAGTTTAAGTTGAATGGTCACGCACACTATTGTTGAAATACAAAGTAATCAAATAGTACTGATCGAAAACACAAGGGAAAACAATTGAAAACCGAAACCACACAGTTCCACATTCCAGTTGGTCAAAAACCTTGTCAGTAATGTTGAACCTAATGTGTCTGAATAGTATTAGTGTTATGGAAAGCTTTTATTTTTAAAGTAGGATTTAGGGTTAGGGACAGGGGCAGGGTTAGCATGCATTAGTAAGGTGGACAGTCTTTAGTAACCCCTCCCCCGCTGCACTTTATTAATGTATATTAACCCTTATCCTGCTGCCCTAACTCCAGTCCTACTTCTTACCTTGGGAAAACCCTTTCCATAAAACTACCACTACACAAGACACTTTGACACAAACCACATAAGAAAACCATACATCCACAAGACTAAATCAACCTCTTACCTAGACCTTACTTTAATCTTGTACTCCCCTACACACACACACACACACACACACACATTTTCCATCTAACTTTATATGATAATGCTACCACCCCACAAAGCATGTTTGATAAACCTTCCATTCAACCACTTTCCAAAGCATACTCCCCTGCACACACACACACACACACACACACACACACACACACACACACACACACACACACACACACATTTTCCATCTAACTTTATATGATAATGCTACCACCCCACAAAGCATGTTTGATAAACCTTCCATTCAACCACTTTCCAAAGCATACTCCCCTGCACACACACACACACACACACACACACACACACACACACACACACACACACACACACACACACACATTTTCCATCTAACTTTATATGATAATGCTACCACCCCACAAAGCATGTTTGATAAACCTTCCATTCAACCACTTTCCAAAGCATAAAATGACTGTTTGACCACATGAAGGTAAGTTATATATGTGTGCGCATGCACACTCATATGTACAGATAGACACTTGGCTTTGTGTGTAGTTTGCTGTAGTACATTTAAGATTTTTGTATATGTCTAATTTTTCTATTTTTCTTACCTTCTAGCAACAAATATCCCATCTCCTTCACCTAGCATGTCTGGGGCCTCTGCCCCCTTCAGACCAGTGTTTAGTGACTTTGGACCACCTTCAATGGGATATGTCCAGGTACATTTTTTTTTTCTTTTTTCTTTTTACTGACTTTTGCTAGTACTAGAAGAAAAAGTTTTGTTAAATATATAGCTATATATGCAGCATGCAGAATAGCTTACTTAGATTACTTGTCAGGAAGAAAGCCGACTTTTAGAATTTGTCTGCCATTGTTAGCTGCTTTGTGGTCTCACATTGTTCCTAAATTAAGCTTTTTCTGTTCTTGTCAGCCTGCTGGCAAAGAGGTGGTGTAAAAAGGAAAGAAAACACCCATTGACTGTACTTCCTGTTTGTAAAGAGGTACAGAAATGGTTGGTGTTGGAGTAGTCTGTGGTTAAAGCTTAAGCTGCCTTGTCACAAATGTTTGGAATATCACAGAGGAACAAACCAACAAAAACTAAAGGTCTTGCATGGTAAAAATAAATCTAAAGGACACTGAAGACAGCCATGCAGATCAACATGTCGCTTATCATATATTTATACACAAGCCATTAAAAACACGTGATAAAACAAATAAAAATAGAGATTAGTGCTTTGAGGCTTCCCCTCCTTCAGATCTCAAAATACATCACTTCCTATTCCTTTAAGTATCCAATGATTGCTAACAATTGCTCTCTTCAAGCATCTGAAGTACAATAAGAGTGCTATTATTACATTAGTTAATGCCATTTAAAGGCAGTAAACAGTGCATTAGAGTGTGTTAAATTGCTTATAACCTGTAAAGGTTTCTTTCAAGGGCTTAAAATAGCAAGGCATTTAGTTAAGAAATTTGAAAAAAAAAACGAATACAAATCTGTTGCACTTGTTTTTTTCTTATATGTGCTATTGTTTTGTATAGATACATGCAGATGTTCATCAGTGTCACTGCTTTAGTATTCCAGGCCACATGGGTTAAAGCCTGCTCAAGATATAACAAATGCCCAGTCTTCAAATGTCTCTCTGGTTCCCCTCCACTCTAGTGCCCAGGCTACTGTAGCTCAAACTCATGTAGGAGAAAACAGCAACCTGGGTATAAAACTACTTTAGTACTTTCTTGACACCCATGAGAGTGCTCCCCTGGACTTCTCCAGATCAATGGTTGATTCCAGTCATTCTCTTCTGACAAAATAAGTTTCCATTGAGGAACCTTTCAACACAAAGAAAAATAGATATTTTATTTCTGTTTTTGGATAATATGGTTTTCAGTCACTTTAAGAAAACTGTCTTTTTAATGGTTTTCCATTTTAACAGAATCATTCAGTTTATACTTGTGATCACTATTTATCAGTGGCATTGGGCAATTTTTGGGGTTTAGTGTACTGTGAAGTTACTTGTATGTGCTGTACTTGTGTACACTTTGTGACAACTTACCTTCCATATTTCTAGCAGTTACACTTTCTCAAGAAAGGAGTTCCTACATTTTGTGGTATTGAAGTATACTGTACTGTACTTATATAAGTATATATGTTAAGTTGTCAATCTCGCCTTCATTCTTGCTTGATGGGTTCGGAGCCGATCCTCGGCTCCGACTCGGCACTTGCTTTAGCTCGAGAACTCCTTTTACCAGCTCGAGGCAGCCCCATATCCCATGATGCAAGGCAGTAAGTACCCAGATCTCGTTTGCCGCTTCGCTTAGGAGGTCTTCTTTTTGCCAGCTCCTGGTAAGTTGTTCACATTTGTGATTTTCAAGCCCCTTTTTAGTCAAAAAACTAATTTTTTGATAGTTTAAGTTTATTTCTATCCCTTTCTGACAGAAATTCCCTGTCTCTTTTAATTTTTTGTTAGTCAATTCCCTATCCCATCCCCCCCCTGTTAGGGTGTGTGTGTTGGTGTTTTATAGAATACCTCTTGGTATTTTGTTTAATTTAATTTGACTGGTGTGTCTGTGTTGTGTTTTCGCACCATGTCGAAGGAGAGGGTTTCAGGTTTTAAGAAGTGTGACTCGTGCTGTCAGAAGATGTCTCTGACAGACGGTCACACTTCTTGCCTGTATTGTCTGGGCCCTCTTCACCTGCAGGACTCCTGTGCTATTTGTCACTCCTTCAGCCAGAGAGTCCTGCAGGAGAGAACAAGTTGATTCTTAGGGGCCTTCTTAAGCCGGAGGGCTCTCCGGCTAAGTCGGCTCCACCAAAATCAACAAAACCTGCCAAGGCCCAGGCTTCTGTATCTAAGCCTGCGGCCTCGGCTCCGACTACTGAGTCGAGATCGGCTCCGGCTGGAGCCGATTCTGGCTTGACAAAGCTGGCACCGATGGCCATCGGTGCCGAATCTGTATTGTCCACCGATGTCGGCTCCGATCGGTTCCGACACCCATGTGGCACAGGCATCGGTGTCGGCTCCGATCGGCTCCGACACCGTTACTTTGTGGCTGTATCGGCTCCGGCTGGAGCCGATACATTGAGGCGTTCTGTCGGCTCCGAGAAGTCGGCGCCGACAGGATCTATAGTATCGGCTCCGATGGCTCATTCCCGGAAGAGGGCGGGGGCTCCTTCCTTGGGGCCGGTACTTTCGGCTCCCGCTTCCCCTCTTCTTTCGGAGCCATCGGAGCCGATCTTCAAGGTCATCCAGGTTGTCAGATCATGACCTAGAGAGAGTGGTCAGTAGATTACTCAAGTCACAGGTACTGGCCCAAATGTTACACAGTCCGTCTCAGCAGACGACTGTTGGTCCACACCCCGTTACAGTTCCTCCTTCAACTCTACCCCAGAGCTTGGAGTTGGAGTCTTCGGGCATGGTTACTGCTACGGCTGGAGGACGGATACCCCCTTCTGTTCCTTCAGCCTCTACTCTTATCTCCTCTTCCTTAGAGGGATTCGGTGGTCGGGCTTCCATGGTCTCCTCCGAGGTGAGTGGCATCGGACCCTTGTCCGAGCCCGCTCTTCCCCTTGGAGCCTCGGCCTTGGTGAGCTCGGCTCCGACATCTGCCTCGGAGACTTCCCTTTCGGTGGTCCCTGGAGTTCCTAGCTCTTCGGAGCGAGTTCTCTCGGACCTGCCTGGGAGGAGCATTCGAGGTGTTGAAGAGTGTACTGGCCACTAGTATCAGTCAGCAGTCTGTTCCCGCAGCTCCTCCTCTATAGTACCTGTTGACATCTCTGCCACTTCTCTTGCTACAGGACCCAGAGATCCTCCGCCTCAGGTTTCCCCATTGGGAATTTCCCCTCTTCCGAGGATTCTCCTGATGTTTGGGAGATCCTCCTAGGAAGAGGACTTGTAAGAGGAAGCATGTAGACTCCCCGAGTCTGTCACTTGGATACTGACTTTGATGAGTCAGAGGGATCCCTAGATCCCCTCTGAGGATGTCTCCTTCTCAGACATCCTAGAACTTGAAACAGAGGGAAACTGGCCCACCAACAATCCCTCTGAGGATGAGTCAGTATACCTAGAGGCGTTTGGATCTCGGCCCTCCACCTCCTGGGTGTCTCCGCCTTCGACCCCTTATGCAGATTATTGCACGAAGGCGTGGGCAGCTCCTGACTCTGTAGAGCCAGTCCCTAGGAGGCCTTCTAAATTTATCACTGCCCCTAGTGACAAACAATTCCTTACCAAGGGTGTCCCCACTGATGCCATGGTGGTGGCTGCGGCCACCAAAAAGGAACTTGCAGATCCTTCCGTGCCCGTCCATCCTCCTAATAAGGACTCTAGGACCATGGATAGGTACGGCAAGCGGATGTTTTCCTCAGCGACCTTTGCTATGCGTTCGCTGAATTGTCTTTGTCACTTCACCAGACTCCAGAGATATCCTGAAGGAGCTGGGAGAAGTAGTTCAGGATCCTACAGCTGCAGGGGCTCAAGAAAAGATTGCTTCGCAGCTAGGAACCCTCAATTCCATTGCTAACTCCTCCATGCGGCTAATATCTTATGCTGCGGATGGAGCGAGTAGAGCATGAGCACAGGTGTGGCTCTTAGACGCCAAGCCTGGATGCGGCTATGTGATTTTTGGATCCCTTTAAGGCGTCCTTCACAAATTCTCCCTTTGATGGGTCAGCTTTGTTTGGCCCTCAGGTGAAGGAAACCTTGACCAGGTGTGAGCAGGACGGCAAGACTCTTTCTGCTGTTGGAGTCCGTTTTCCACCCCTTCTAGGCCTTATCCCAAAGGACAGAAGGGTGGGAAGATGTGGTTCCGTAAATCCCAAGGAGTCACGCCGATTCACGTGGTCAGTTTACCCCTAGAGGCAGAGGGGTAACAACAACAGGCCGCTCTAGAGGCAGAGGGGTCCGAAGAACCAGGGAAACAGGGAGCCTCTCTCTGATAAGCCCTTTCAGCATCCCTGAGGTGTTGCCCGGCTGTCCCTCCTTGGAGGCAGTCGGGAAGATTATCACTGTACCCAGAAGCCTGGCTTTCCCTCACTCAAGACAGATGGGTACAGTCGATCATATCCAAGGGTTACATAATTCCTTTCGAGGAAAGTCCCTTCCCTCAAGTTCCCTTCCAGATGTACCACCGGACTAAGGGAGATTGCAGAGTTAGAAATCGCAAAACTACTGCAAAAAGAGCCATTCAGCCAGTTACAATAGACCATTCAGAGCCGGAATCTACTCAAGGTTCTTTTGGTCCCCAAAAGACGGGAGACTGGAGACCAATATTGGATCTCAGCAGACTCAACAAGTCTGTCAGGAAGACAAGATTCGAATGGTCACTCTTCAGTCAATTCTGCCCTTCTTACAGAAGGACAACTGGATGTGCTCAATAGATCTTCAGGATGCGTACTATCACATCAAAATTCACAGACGCTCCAGGAGATTTC
This sequence comes from Protopterus annectens, assembly GCF_019279795.1. Taxonomy (NCBI): domain Eukaryota; kingdom Metazoa; phylum Chordata; order Ceratodontiformes; family Protopteridae; genus Protopterus; species Protopterus annectens. The sequence continues at coordinate 1,216,892,820 of NC_056743.1, forward strand.
TCCGCTTCGGCTGGGGTCCAGTCACTTCCAGTTCAGAGCCCTGCCCTTTGGTCTCACTACAGCCCCAGAGTGTTCACCAAATGCATGGCAGTGGTCACGGCTCACCTGAGACGTCAAGGATTCCAGGTGTTTCATCTCGACGACTGGCTCCTGTCAGCCACCACCAGGCATCAGCTTATACAAGCCAGGGATTACACAATAGACCTTTGTTCTCATTTAGGCATCTCAATCAACTTGAAAAGTCATCCTTATCGCCCTGCCAGTCTATTACCTTCATAGGCAAACTTAAACACTGTTCGGATGTCAGCTACCCTTACAGAACAAAGAGTTTCAGACATTCAGACTCATGTCAGGATCATTCTGGCCAGCAAGAAAGTACAGGCCAGGATGGTTCTAAAGGTATTAGGTCTCATGGCTGCGGCCATTACTCTTCTTCCCCTGGCTCGATTCTACATGCGCCTCCTTCAGTGGATGCTGTTCACACAGTGGTCATACCAGCAACTCCCAATGCGTCACCAGATTCTGGTGACACAGACATGCAAACAGCATCTTGCTTGGTGGATCACATCGTCTCAGGTTCACCAAGGCAGGTGCTTTGTACCCCGTCCCGATAGCCACTGTCACCACGGATGCCTCCCTGATCGGGTGGGGGTCATTATCAGGGCAGGATGGTTCATGGGGCGTGGCAACCGCTCGAGTACCATCTGCACATAAATGTCCTGGAGATGAGAGCAGTGCTTTTAACGTTGCAAGCCCTCAACGACTTTCTTCCGTAGGGACAATTGCAGTCCACACAGACAACATGTCTGTAGTGTGGTATATCAACAAACAGGGCGGAACCAAGTCCTACCCCTTGTGTCGAGAAGCTCAGACTTTGGCAATGGGCGATCTCCTCTCATCGGTTTCTGGTAGCAACGCATATCCCTGGGAAAACCAACATCATAGCGGACAGATTGAGCAAAGCTATCCTCATGCCTCACGAGTGGTCTCTCAAGCAATCTATAGCGGAAGAGATTTTTCTGGAATGGGGTCGTCCATGTTGCGATCTTTTTGCTACTCCCCAAAACAGCAAATGTCCAGACTTCTTCAGCCTCTTCCCTCTATCAGGCCATCCCCCCAGCGACGCTCTGACCCAGGATTGGCCCCAGGGACTTCTTTATGCCTTCCCTCCATTTCCTCTGATCCCTCAGGTGATCCAGAAAGCTACCGTTTTGAGAGCCAAATTGATTCTCATTGCCCCTTACTGGCCTCGACAAGTTTGGTTCCCGTTCCTCCATCATCACCTTTTGGTGCAGCCGTGGCATCTGGACCCAGTGCCAGATCTACTGATTCACCAATCCGGTCAGCTGCACCGGTCAATCCCTTCTCTCAACCTCACAGCATGGTTGCTCCACTTCCTTTCTTAGCCAGGCTTCCTTTGATCTCTAACCCAGTTAGAGACATCATAGTAGCTTCACTAAAATCCTCTACCAGGAGGATTTACACAAGCAAATGGAAAAGTTTCTCTTATTGGGCTAAATCCCAAAATATTGATCCTTTTACTGCCCCTGTTCAGGCAGTTTTGGACTTCTTAGCAGAGATTTTTCATGCAGGCTCCTCTTCTTCCACAGTCAGAGTTCAATTGGCTGCTATTTCTAATTTTCATGTCGGGATAGCAGATCATAATATTATGTCCCATAGGCTCTGTAGGGCCTTCTTGAAAGGAATTTTCCTACTAAAGCCTCCAATCAGGAATCCTCCTCCTCAGTGGGATCTAAATTTAGTGCTGACATCCTTGATTCTTCCCCTTGAGCCAGCTGTTTCTTGTTCCCTGAAATATCTTTCTTGGAAAACTTTATTCCTAGTGGCTATTACATCTGCCAGGAGGGTGTCTGAACTTCATGCTCTTGGTTCGACCCCCTATTTGATTTTTCACAAAGACAGAGTATCTTTGAGAACTAATCCATCCTTTTTACCTAAAGTCGCTTCAAAGAACAATCTGAATCAATCCATTGATCTCCCTGTTTTTTTTCCTAACTATTCAGATAGAGCTGAACAAAAGCTACAGTATCTTGACGTCCACCGTCAACTTAGATATTATTTGGATAGAACAAAAAATTAGAAAATCTGATCAACTTTTGTTTCCTATGCGGATAATAAAAAGGCCTTCCTGTTTCTAAAGTGACTTTATCCAGATGGCTTTCTTGGTCATCACTGAAATTTATACACTCAGGGGAAAACAGCTGTGCTCAAAACCTAAAGCACATTCAACTAGGAGTTTAGCTACTTCTACAGCTTTTCAAGCTAGACTTCCTTTGGACACTATTTGTGCGGCCACTTGGGCCACTCCTCACACTTTTGTTTCCCATTACAAATTGGATTTGGCCTCCAGGGACAGAGCCAGTTTTGGCTCTACAGTCCTCAAGAGTTTGTTCCATTGAGCCACCCAGGATAGAGGTGCTAGGGACGCGGTCCCATCAAGCAAGAATGAAGGCGAGATTGACAACTTAACATTAAGTTATGTTCCTACCATAACGTTCCATGTTAGTTGTCTTCTCTCGCCTTCTTTCTTGCGACCCTCCCTCCTTCCCCCTGGCCTGGACAGACCTTGTATAAGAAACTATTATACTAAGAACCATTCAGACCTGGTCCTTTTTTTCCATCTGTAAGTTTCTTCTTCCTTTGGGAAGTATTTTTTGCTTGGTGTTATTGCCCTTTGTCAACAAACGAGATCTGGGTACTTACTGCCTTGCATCATGGGATATGGGGCTGCCTCGAGCTGGTAAAAGGAGTTCTCGAGCTAAAGCAAGTGCGGAGTCGGAGCCGAGGATCGGCTCCGAACCCATCAAGCAAGAAAGAAGGCGAGAGAAGACAACTAACATGGAACGTTATGGTAGGAACATAACTTCTTATTTTATACTTTTGATTATTGTCATTATACAGAGTAATTCTTTGTGGTGCTTCTGTACAGTTCTGACAACTTATCTTCCCTACTTTTCTGTACTTTCACTTTCTAGAGAAAGGAGTTGCTCAATTTTGCAGGGACTAAAGAGCAACATAAATGTTATATATCTAGATATATGTGTGTGTGCGTATGTGTGTGTGTGTGTGTGTGTGTGTGTGTGTGTGTGTGTGTGTGTATGTATATATATATATATATATACACACACATACACACACACAGATGCATCTGTGTGCTTGTGCATATATTCACACATACGCACTGTATATATGTGTGTGTGTGTATGTATGTGTGTGTATATATATATATATATATATATATATATATATATATATATATATATATGAAGTTTTTTAATCTTTCTGTTTAGTAAGACTGTTGTTGGTCTTGGAAAGCGTGTGTGTTGCTTGTGCACATTTTGAGATAACTTACCTTGCTGTAGTTACACTTAGTGGCAAAATTATTTTCTGTTTATTACTGGCAGTTAAGGCTTTGTTTCTGTATGACTTGTGGAATAATGAGGCCATTGTTGGCTACTGTAAGTGTGTATGTGTGTATGGGCTGCTTATGTACACTTTCTGACAACTTACCTTCTGTGTTTATCTGCAGTTACATGTTTTAAGAAAGGTGGTCTTCTGCTGTAAAGTAATTAACATGTACCATTAGGCAATACTTTTGTCAATTGTGGGGCAACGTATGTGCATGAAGTGTTTTTCTACACTTGAATAGATACTTGTCTTGAACTGATGCCTATCAGCAACTGTTACCAGTTAATAGGCTCTCTCTCTGCTGAAACATAGATTCCTTTACCGGCCCTATTATTCCTTCTCCTCCTGCTACACCCTAACAAAAGAAAAAAAAATTCCTAGGAGCATTTGCCTTTTCCATGAGACTTGCTGTGTGCCTCTGTCATTGGTGGGTGACTCTGTAATGGCCAGTAGTGGTTCCTCAAGCCACTCACTGGTTTCCCCGGATACCTCTGGTTTAGCTCATACTGTCACCTTGGACTTGGGGTCAGCCATGTCCTCAACGACTGTTCCACTGACCATTCTGGGTATGGGATAACCATTTTTTTGGGTGGGGGAATAGGAGTTCTCCAGAGGTTCCTTTGGGCAAGACAGAGTGGGCAAGACAGAGTGAGAGACCTGTTTCCTGGGTAAAAGATACAACCTTTAGTCAGTCTCCTCCTAGATTGTTCTGAGGGAAAAAAAAGTTTACGCAGTTCTGTTTCTTAATATTGAAGTATTTACCTAGGCTAATGGTATATTTAAACAATAACCAATGAGTGGGTGTGGGTATATTGAGGATTTACACATGGTTAACTTGGGTTGATCACAGGTGATGATAGTAGGTACTGTCAGCCATGCCAGGAGAAGTAGGGCAGTGGATGTATGACTTGCGCCAGTACATCTAGCTGGAATTTTGTAAATAATTCAGTGTCATTTGTATATCAAACTGTGTACAGATGCTTTTGCTGAAATTGTATTTGTGATGTTTGCCTGTGTTAAAATGTATTAATAGTGCACCCTGCTGGAATGACGAGAAATGTACCTGTACTATTGTAACTGAATTAAATGTATATGTTTTGGTAGAGGATACTGGGACAGCAGAAGTTAACCAGCTAGCATACCTTAAGAAAAATAAGGGAGATATAAATTAGCTGTTAAACCATGAAAATGGCACCCCACAGTGCTGAATAGGACAGGAGATGGTGGGGCAGGAAGAAGCCTTTGTTCATTAGCTCAGTAAAAAGAGGGGAAGCCCCAGGCATTGCCATAAACATGTAAATGTGTATTGTAGCTGTCTATGCTAAATTCCTGTCTCAGCTTCAAAGGAGGATACAGTAAGAACCTAGAATCAGATGACCATATGAGGTCATTCTGCAAGCCCTCTTGGATATTGTATTTTATAGGGAGTAATCTGAGTATTGTGTTTTAGGGAACCTAACTAGAAAGACTGCTCATGCATTTCTCATTGTGCCTTGCTCAATCAAGTAAGTTATTAGGGAGTCGTAATTCTCCTAGGTTCAATCAGGAATATAGGGAATCTTAGTTTAGAGATTGTTTTTCTTTATTTGTATGAGCCTGTCTGTGGATCAAATCTGTATGTATACCTTTAAGAAGCTTTCCATAGGCTTGCACATGTGTATAAATACTGAGCACGTGTAAGCCTGTCATTTTGTAGTAGGCTGTTGAGATGTAAATATGCATGTCTGTGTAGTCTGTCAATCAGTTTGTTTATATTTTGTATTGCTGCTAGCCATCATGATGTGTTTCTATGTAGTAAAGCATGTAGACAAACTACCTCCCCTGTTTATCTTCAATTGTAAACCCAGACAAGCGACATGGTGTCAGAATGGGATCCAGAATCAAGACTGAGAGGCACTCAGTTAATGTTGGGGGAATATAGAGTTATGGATCATCCCTACTGCATATGTAACTCTCAAAGAAAGGTCAGAAATTAATTTCAGGTATTAAAACTTAAATGATTTTGTATTCAGAAAATATAAAACAAAGCACTCAAAATGCTCAGAATTAATTTGTAATTAAATGAAATGTCTGAAAGTGTGACATATTGATGAATGTATTTGAAATAGTTATGGTAATGTTTAAAATAATGTCTGAATTGCAACAAATGTATAAAATAAGGAAAACAACCTAATTTTTTCACTAAGAACTACTTTTTTACATTAATTAAAGCTGTTCAATATATCCAAGGTATACAAAGTGGTCACAAGCTTGTGCAGTATTAAAGTACAGTTATCTCACAAAATACAGCCATTTCAAAGCATATTTCGCAAAGTACAGTATTTCAAAAAAATTGTGCATTTGAATGTTATTACAAGTACCTGTTGTGTGTGCATGTTCATATATAATTACAAGTGGGTCAGGATTGTATTGTGTTTTACTATAGTTTGTAGGCATGGCAGAAAGATTTTGAAGACCAGATCCACTTGTCTTTGATAATAATATTGCAGAGAATTACAGAGTTTTTGAGAAAGAGTATGATATTTTCATAAAAGCTGCATTTTCTGGTAAAGATGACCATAATAATTTAGCTGGTTCAGAAGCCATAGAAGCAGAGCGTTCATTTGTGTATGCGTTTGCTGTCTTTGCAGGAAAGGAGGGAAACCATCAGTGTTACCAGCTGAATCAAGGGAAGACCCCAAGTGCTTAAAACATAAATTTAGAGAAATGTGTAACCCTAAAGGAATATTACAGTGAAAAGGCACTTATTTTACACAAGAGATCAAAAGCCTTGTGAAACTTTTGCAGCATATATAACTGATTTGAGAAACAAAGCTAAAATGTGCAGATTTGGTGATTTAAAGGATGAGTTGATAAAAAACAGACTTGTCTGTGGCATTAAAGATGATGCTGTGAGAAAGTTTTTTGTTTCGTGACAGTGATTTAACTTTGAATAAGGGCATTGAGATTTGTCAGATATATGCGCATACAGGATATCACAAAAATATGCTTACAAATGAGAAATGCATGCTCCCAGTATCTTCTAAAGCTAATGTTGATAGTATACAGCACGTGGTTAAAAGAAACAGACCACAGCACGTGGCAGCAACTGTGAGTCCTGCAGCAGTCACTGGGAAACTCTGTAGCTTTCTAACAAATTCCAGAGTATGCACAGTCTCAGTAAAGCACAAGGGTGAGCCAGCAAACTCAAAGCATTTACCCTCACCTAGCCTCATAGTCAACTGCTGTAATTGTGGTGGTAATTATGTATGTAAAAGAGAAAAGTGCTTAGCATTTGGTCAGCAATGCCACAGATCTAAAAAGTAATCATTTCCCAAGATTTTGTAAATCAAGAGGCACATTATTTTATTAAAAAGTGAACATTCAAAGAGACAAGTGGATCATTTAGAAACCTGTGACCTTACTTTTTGTGTTGATGGTGTGTCTGTGCTTAAGTCAGTGCAGTAGATTTACAGGCAAACAATGAAGTATTTTATACTGTTCGGATTAATGGGAGACCCATGGAGCTCAAAGTTGGTGCAGGATCAAAGTGCAACTTTATGTCAGCAGAAGTTTTTACTAGAGTACGTGCTGGTGAGAAGCTTGATTTGGCAAAGTGTGTGAAGCCTGTTGCTTATGGTGGTGAAGAAATTTAGACTGAAGATTCAGTAGTGCTTTCTTGTCATTCTCCTGGGAACAGCTATGACTTGCAATTTCACGTAGTCAAAAGGCACGTATAGTCATCATTAGGCTTCAGAGACGGTTTGAAAATGGACCTGCTTTCATTTAATAAGGAAGTCCACCATATAAGCTTAAAAGACAACTGTTCTAATTTTTTTTTTGTTTTCTACCTATGCTGATCTTTTTGAAGACAAACTAGGCAAACTCCCAGTTGTATACTCCATGAAGTTAGACCCTGAGGTTAGTCCCTGAGGTTAGTCCAGTTGTCAGACCAGCCTGGAAAGTTCCAGTTGCTATGCAGAACAGAGTCAAAGCCAAGTTAGACAAAATGGTGCAGCAAGGTGTAATTTGCCCAGTAGGTTCTTTTACCCCTACCATACCTCTCAATTGTACAGATTTTTGCCACATATTTTGGTCCATTTTTCATAAACTTGTGGTTTTCTGGCAAATTAGTGGTAAATCATTAAATATTGAAGTTAGAAAATAGAGAGACATTTGAGTTTCAGACTTTATACCCTTCAGGAAAGTTATGCCAATGCAAAACCTGTTATTCTGTCAACTTTCTAAGTTTGTAAGAGCAATATTTAAAAATTGTCCCTATTTTTGGGCCTTTGTCAGACTTTTATTTATGGCTTTTCCAGATTTCTTGCTCTAAGAGGTTGAGAGATATGACCCCTACTAAACTGGTACCTTCCATGGTAGTAGCTCTTAAGAAAAGCTGAGAATATGGTATTGATCCATGAGATTTGAACAAAGCACTAAAACAACCTTATCATCCAAGGTGTACAGTCGAGGTTGCTGCTCTTATGCCAAATGCCACTGTTTTTTTCTGTCTTGGATGCAAAAAGTTCATTTTGGCAAATTTTGCTTGACTGAAAATCTTTATTGCAAACCCCTTTCAGTACTCCTTTTGGCAGGTACAGATTTTTGAGAATGACATTTGGGATACATTCTGCCAGTGAAGTCTTTCAACGTACCATGAAACAAATTTGTTTCTGTTTTTTCATGTGCTGTTATAGTAGATGATATCCATGTAGGAGGTGATGGTGAAGCTGAGCATAACAGAAACCTCAAGAAAGTTCTGGAAATAGCATGTGAAGTGAATCTAAGCTAAATCCTCAGAAGTGTAAATTCAGGCTACAAGAAGTTACTTATGTTGGTCATTTATTCCTTCCAAGGAAACAGCAATTCTTGAGATGCCAGCTCCAGGGAATGTTCAAGTCCTGCAACGTTTTCTTTGCATGGTTAACTACCTAGGTAAATTCATTTCAGACTTGAGCCAACTTTCAGCACCACTGAGAGAGTTGACACGCATAGATGTATCCTGGTCCTGGTCAGAACAACACCAAAGAGCATTTGATGTCCTGAAACAGAGAATTGCCAGTCCACCAACTCTCAGCTATTATGATGTTCACAAACTAGTTACTCTTTCTTGTGATGCTTCGAAGTTTGGCCTCTGTGCAGTCATTCTTCAAGAGGGTAGACCAGTAGCCTGTGCATCCAGAATTTTTACCCAAACTGAAATCCAGTATGCTCAATAAGAGAAAGAACTCTTGGCAACTGTGCTTGCATGTTCGAAGTTCCATGATTATATTTATGGTAGACCTATCCAGATTGAAACAGATCACCAACCTCTAGTCACTATTTTGAGAAAGCCTATGCTACAGCTCTACCAGATTACAACGTATGATGTTGAAATTGCAAAAGTATAATTTTAATCTCGTCTACACAAAAGGCAAACTTCTTTATTGTGCTGATATATTATCCAGATCGCCCAGAAATACCACTAAACAGCATGAACATGAGAAACTTGATTTTTTAAGTCATGGAAGTGAGAAATTTTTCTTCCACATGTCTTTATGAGCTTAAAAGTCATGCAGCCTCAGATCCATTTCTTCAGAAGCTCAACCACTTTTATCAGTCAAGGATGGCCATCAAAACAATCATGCTTACCAGTTGACCTGCAATCGTATTTTCCTTGCATAGATGAGATTCTGTCTGACAGTGGTATCATCATGAATGGTCCAAAAGTGATTGTTCCAAAGTCCTTGCAACAAGAGTATATTACTGTTTTGCATCATGGCCACCCAGGAGCAGATTCTACCAAAAGAAGGGTAAGAGGTCTAGTAATTTGGCCTTCTGTGTTAAGGGACATTGAGAGAGCACTTTCATCTTGTTCTGTATATACTAGTACTATGCCACATCAACAAAAAGAACCACTTCAGCTAAACCAGATTCCTGAACTGCCTTGGTCGACAGTAGCTACAGACATTTTCTAGTGGAATGGTCAACATTACTTGGTGTTAGTAGACTCTTATTCAAATTGGTTCAAGATTGGCCTGTTTCCTAATCTAGTGTTAAGTACTGTCATTAGTAATATGAAGCATCATTTTGCAGTCCATGGTAGTCCGCACAAAGTTATTTCTGACAGTGGTACACGGTTTACAAGCCAGCAGTTCAAAAGAGTGGGACTTTACTCATGTTACGAGTAGCCCCAAGTATGCACATTCAAATGGTTTAGCAGATCATGCAGTTCAAAGTATGAAACAATTACTAGAGAAGTTGAAAATAGACAGTAGTGATGTTTTCCTGAATCTCAAAAATATTCCTCGTGATAAACATCTTTGTTCACCTCCACAGAGACTTCTGTCGAGTCGAGAGAAATCAGAACCACATTACCAATTAGCAGTAATCTATTGATTCCGTGCGTCAAGAACAGCTCAGTGAAAGCCCATCTGTTGAAGAAGCGGTTATCCCAGAAGTCCTATTATAAGACCAGCAAATTGCTCAATCCATTATGAGAAGGGGAAATAGTGAGGATGCAGACGTCCAAAGGTTTTGATCGGATTGAAGTCGTGAAAAGGTTGTCCAGAGCCAAGGTCATACATTGTGGAATCACAAGGAGTAGAGTTTAGGCGGAATTGGAAACATTTGTTCCCGGTGTCTGAGCCTGTACTACAGTATCATACCTGCGGGAAAGACTGTAAATCTCAGACTGAATATTCAGTATTCCAGTTCCAAAGGATGTTCCAGTAAATATCCCTATTCCTAAGAAGATTTCCGAAACTCTTTGTTCACCAATGACTGTCCCTGTTGCTAATCCCAGTTCTGATTGGGGTTCCTATTACGAGATCGAAAACCCATTTACGCGAATACGAATACGTTGACCCGTATTGTGCGATGTACAGGAACCTCGATTGTCCAAAACCACGAATTCCGGAATGTTGATTTGTTTTGGTTGGCCCGTCTGCGGTAGAGCTCCTTAAGGTAAGTGTGCGATAGATAGGACTTTAGGGTTAGAATTTGGGTTAAGGTAAGTACATAGATAGGTAATGTATGTAAGATTTAGTGTAGTGTTAGATGTAGGGTTTTTTTAAGTGTATGTAAGTGTATTATTTATTTTGTTTGGGTGTATGTCTGTAGGAGAAGTGTGCCGTAGTTACGGACCTTAGGGTTAGGGAGGGGTTAAGGATAGTGCATAGATGTGTATGTGGGGTTTAGTGTAGTGCTGGAAGTAGGGTTTTGTTAAATGTATGTATGTGGATTATTTATTTTGTTTGGGTGTGTCTGTAGGGGACGTGTGCAGTAGTTACGGACCTTAGAGTTAGGGAGGGGTTAAGGATAGTGCATAGTTAGTTGTGTATATGGGGTTTAGTGTAGGGTTAAAGTAGGGTTTTGGTGCTTTACTTTAGGTTAGAAGTAGGGTTTGTTTAGTGTATGTATGTGGTTTATTTATTTTGTTTGGGTAGGTAATATGCAGTGGGTGGTGGGGTTGGCCGACTATGATAGTTTGATATTTTATTTTTTGCAGTTTAGTGCGTTCGGGATTTTCGCGGTATAGGGGTCATTGTTTAGGTATTCGCGTAAAGGGTTTTTCGATCTCATAATATAGACTGTTCTGATTGCTATATCACTAGATGAGGTTGCATTTCCAGACCATGTTCCAAATACATGGCAACTTGAACATAAGGACTGTGACTGTTTCCTATTGTCTGTACAATTGCATGTCTTTTTCAAATGTTATTTTATTGTGGGCAATTCATTAATGAGGGAGGATGTAGATCAGTATGTATGTATATCTATACCTGTTTCCCTGGTCTAAATGATACAATTTCCTTCTATATTGAATTGAAATGGAGAGCTAACAATTGCTTCTATATTGAATTGAAATGGAGAGCTAACAATTGCTGAGTGCTGGATTCTAACAACTTTGAGGGTCTAATTTACTTTTTATTTATTCATTTATTCACTGTTGATTACTTATTTATTCATCCCACGGTATTTTTAATGGGATTTGTTTTGCTTTAAATGTTGGAGGGAGTATACAATATTGACGCCTTTTTCAGTACATATTGAGTGTAGTATTGCTGTTGTAGGTTCTGATGATGTGACGAAAGCGCTTAACCTATCAGCAATCGTGTGTTGCGAAACATTAAAGTTGTTTGAGAGCAACATAGACTCCCGAACGTGGTTTTTTTTTTTTTGGTATGGTTTTAGCATTTGTCCTTTTAAGCGTGCAATATTTTTATTATTATTATTTTGGTTTATGCATTCTTACTGGGTATGTCTGATTTGAACTCTCCGGTTTTGTTGAGTAATTCCCCTCGTTCTATCGAAACCGGTGACCTTAGAGCTTTAATTCAACTTTTGACTCAAGCTGTGGTTAATTACAACAACGTGCACAGCAGTGGTGGTACAGTTAACATGGACTGTAATTGTAAGCAAAAGAGGACTAGGGTACCGTGGCTACCAACTCTTTGGAAATTATTCCACCTCACTTGTTTCTGACAATAAGGAGGATTTTGCTTCCAAGAGCCAGGTGTTCAGTTGGCTGGACAACAGAGAGATTGGAGCTGCCAGATAATATATTCAACACCAGGACGGCACTTTTTAGAATTTAAAAGAACAAATATCGGTGTTGGAGAGTAGTTTATTTAAATATTAAACACTCCAACTTGACAACAGTTTCCTGATAGAGTGTGTCAGGAGACAACAGGTTCCAAAAGGACTACATCTTTGGAAATTCCTGCAGGATGTTGAGCCTAATTCACCTTTTCATTCGGAATTGGTAGACCTGTTTGATTGGATGGGCTTGGCATTAACCCTTTTGTTAATTAAAGGATAATGAGAGGCGGATGGCCAAGTTGAAGGACATTATTTCCAGATTAATAGATTCTATTGTGAATGATTTGGATTTTCCAAGACAGAGGGACCGGTTTAACAATGTTTTTTGTATGGTTGAGAACAAATTAATTCAGTCTAAGGCCAGCAATGATCGTAAGCTTATGTGATGAGTCAGATTATAAGAACCACACAGTGTATCCTGTTCCCACTGGTGGGTCCAGTACAGACACTTTAGAGGCCCTGTCCAGTAATCTCAACAGAACCAGTGACCCCAATGTGTGATATTTCCCTGAGGCATTCAGCAAGACTTTTAGACAAGGGAAACAACAAGAATCAACCCCAAAAAGGCGGGTCAAATTTCCGATCGAAAAGGAAGAAAATGAACAAGAGGACTGCACGAACACCTGGTTAGTGCTATTTGAAGGTGATAACTTGGATTATTCTGGCTTGGGAACACCAATTTTGGACTGGGATACTGTTTCTCTTACTTCTTTTTTTTACTTTAAAATGTATAACTACACCAAGTTAAATGTGGGCCCTGAACATCATAAAGTTTTTTTAAAGGGGTTTAATTTCATCCCAGCTTGTAAAGCTTCCATTAAGGACACTTTACTTGATTCTTCACACAGAAGCTTAATTTTGGCCTCATTATGGATGATCAAACATCCTTCACTAGTGGTGTGGTTGGCCCCAAGAAGAAGAGTGTGGCAAATCTCCCCCTTAATTCTGCCCTAAGTATTTTTAAGAAGATATGTGAGAGAGACATTTGGGAGGTTTTGACTAGTAATCAAAAGAAGAAAATGTTTTTCAGCATAACTCCCAGTGACAGGGCATTATTAAATGGGTTTATCAAGGACAGTAGCATTAGATGCATGAAACTTGACAAAGGTGGAAGACTTTTTATCATGGATACCCATGATTGCTCTGGGAATTTATATATACTTTTGAATGACACTAATGTATACACGGTGGTGTCTGTTAATGAAATTAACATTGCCCACCATGCTATTAAGATTGCTCTGTATGAACTGTTGGTGTTTGAACATATTCCTCAGTTTATATGATTATTTGAGGGTTGAACATCCTGTGATTTCTAAGATTTTTGGAATCCCCAAGGTTCATTTCTCTATGGCTGATCCAGCACTGCATACAGTCATGTTTACGTGTGGTTTGATTACAGAACCTTTGGCCAAGTACATTGATTTTAAGTTGAAAAAGTTATTACTTCCTTTTTCTCACATTGTTAAAGATTCATGGGATCTTATTGACAAGCTAAGAAAGGTGGAGTCTGGTGGCTCATTTCTTTTTGCAACATGTGATATTAAAAGTTTGTTCGCCATTATTCCCCAGGACATTGGCTTGGACTGGTTTGGCCAAGTGGTGACTAGATTTGGTGGATTACATTCTGTGGGGGTGCAGCTAGTGGTGGAGTATATGGAAACCGTCCTTTCCAACAACTTTTTGTCCTTTGGCGGCGAGTTTTTTAAACAAATTTCAGGTGTCGCCATGGGTGCGGCCTGCACCCCTTTGTTTGGTAATGCAGTGTTGCTGTGGTGGGAGTTGGATATTGTTTTTAAATGTCCCGAATACAAGAAATGTAGGGATTATTTCAGATACCTGGACAATCTGTTGATCATCTGGGATGGTTCAAAAGATGAATTTATTGATTTTGTTGAGACACTAGCAAATAGTACTACATTTCTTGAGTTCACATACACCACTGGGGACGAAAAATTTTATTATTTTAATATTAAAATTTCAAAGCTGCCCACCAGTGGCTTTGGGACATAAATTTTTCAAAAACCCACTTTTTGTAATGCTTTTCTGACTTTTGACAGCTGCAACCCCTTCCATGAAAAGAAAGGGTTGTTTAAAAGTCAGTTAATCAGAATTTAAAGGCTAACATCTGACGACAGCAATTGCTTGAAGCATTTTGAACTTCGAAAGGACATGTTTCTTTACAGAGGGTACCCCCCCACCGACTCTGCTTGAGAAACTACAAGAGGAAGTTTGTTCTCACAGGACGGACCGTTATTCCCCGATTATTCAATTCAGCCTCGACCAATTTGTTGTCAACAAGAGTACACCAGATTGTAGAAATAAAATGATTCTACATTATTCCCTGGATGCCGGGGATATTCAAAGTATTATCCACAGGAATTGATATTTGCTATTGAGCAACGCGGATATTAATAAACATTTTTCGGCTGTTCCTACCTTTACTTTTAAGAACAAAAGGAACATTAAATCCTTGTGGGAAATGCCAGTTGCTGAGAGTTCTGAGCCACCTGTCACAAGGAAATGTGGTTTCTGTAATCAATGTTCATTCATATGTACTTCACTTGGGGGTGTTTGGCTATCTAGATTGAATGGCATAGGACACGGTGGCAAATACAGTTGTGATTCTGAAAGAGCGGTGTACCTAGCATTGTGCATTACATGCTTGGCTTTCTATATTGGCAAGACTATTCTTTAAATAAAAGGATTTACCAGCTCGTCTACAGCATTAGAAAGAACGACAATAAAAGTGATTTAGCAAGGCATTCAAGTGTTTGCCCTGGTTTTAAGAGCTTCAAGTTTTTAGTGTTAGAACAGATTAAACTTGGAGCATTTCCCAGGGATTGGATGAATCATTTATTGCAGCAAGAGATGTTTTGGCAGCTACATTTTGATGCTACCAGTTTCCCTGGTCTAAATGATACAATTTCCATCTATATTGAATTGAAAAGGAGAGCTAACAATTGCTGAGTGCTGGTTTCTAACAGCTTTGAGGGGCAGATTTAATTTTTATTTATTTATTTATTCACTGTTGATTACTTATTTATTCATTACATGGTATTTTTTAGTGGGATTTGTTTTGCTTTAAATGTTGGAGGGGTGTACAATATTGGTGCCTTTTTAAGTACGTATTGAGTGTAGTATTGCTGTTCTAGGTTCTGATGATGTCACTTTGTGACAAAAGCGCTTAACCTATCAGCAATCGTGTGTTGTGAAACATTAAAGTTGTTTGAGAGCGACTTCAGACACCCGAGCTTATTTTTTTTTTTATGTATATATATCTTTAAGAAGCTTTCCATGGGGTATAAATAGTAAGGACGTGCGAGCCTGACTGCCATTTTGTAGTAAGGTGTTGAGATGTAAGCATGCATGTTTGTATAGTCTGTCAGTTAATCAGTTTTATATTTTGTATTGCTGCTATCCATCCTGGTGTGTTTCTATGTAATAAAGCATATAAACAAACTAGCCCGCCTGTTCATCTTCAATTGTAAACCAAGATGAGTGACACTGTCCATCAAGAGACTTACAGTAACTGACTGGTGGCAGTGAATCTGTCTTGTATTCTGGGCAGAGTTGGTAGTCTGTGCCAGCCTTTCCCAGGTGTTTGTGTGTGTGTGTGTTTGTGTGTGTGAAAATTAAATCTCAGAGTGTGTTTGCTGCTTGGGGTAGGGACACAAAGCACTGGTTTCACAGTGCCAGTGGGGGAGCCTTACTGGGGACCTGAGTAGAGGCAGATAGAGACACTCAGAACCCAGGCTGAGTGTGTGCCCTGTGTCGTCTTAAGGGAAATTATGCTTGATGCAGAGGGGTCTGCATCTGGAAACACTGAGTGTATCCATTTGTATTCCAAGTGCATGTCCCACTCCATTGTCAGTGGTGAGGATTCAGGCTCCTTGATTACTGGCCGAGTGTGGGGACGTCACATATTGCTGAACAGTTGCGGGATAGCAGTTGTGACTAAAAAAGCTGTACTCTCAAGCAGCCACAAAGTAGACATTCAGTGTTTCATATCACAATAGTTTTATTTATTTACTTTTTGTTAGCTTAGTCAGTCAGGCAAGGATGTCAGCGGAGGATTATGGCAAGCTCACAAGGAATCAGTTGGCTGAGATGTGGCAAGCCAAACCAAGCCAAAAGACTGGTGCATGCCAACCTGACTAAAGGGGAAATGATTTCCGCCATAATCACTGCTGCAGCACAGACCAGAAACCAGGAAGACAACCAGTTTGGCATTGAGGATGTAGAGCTCTAAGAAACAGGACAGTTAAACTTTTCCTCGGAGGACTTAAAAATCCATCTGCAGTTAGAGACTTAAACTGGAGGCCAAACTTTTGGAACTAGAATCATCAGAGAGACTATGGTGTGTGGAGGCCAAAGAAAATAAGACACTGTGGCATTTGGAGGCCAAAGAAAAGGAGAAGCATCTTCAACATGAGAGAGAGATGCTGACTCCTCGCCCGGGTCATGGAGGTAATGGGGAAGGAAATAACCGAACCCCAGAAGGAATATGGTCAGTAAATTCCTACCACAATTTACAGAGTGTGATCATTTTGATAGTTTTAGTTAAACTATGTAAACAGTGTAATGTTGACCAAGGGCTCTGGGTATGGTTCCTGACCCACTTACTCCATCTGCTGTTTCTAAATTGTCTGATACTGGTTGCTTAAACTGTGCTGCAGTTAAAAAAAGTTTATTGGAATGTTTTAAGTTAACACCTGAAGCTTACAGCAAAAAGTTTCAGGAGCATAGATAAAAGTGTGTGTGATTATATTGCTGAGTTAAACACTTATTTTCATAGGTGGGTGAGTGGGTGTCAGGTCACCACTTTTCAAGGGCTGTCAGACCTTTTGGTGAAGGAACACGTACTTAGCACTTTGCCTGAGGACATGAGAATCTGGTTTGCAGACAGGGAATGCAGCTGTACAGAAGAGCTGGGGAAAAAGGGGGATCTCTATTTAGCAAGCAGGACATCACTACACAGGAAAGGGATACACTGTGCTGCACATGGATGTAAGGGAACCCATGGTGAGCAGCCTAAACCACTTCAACATAGTCCGCCATTAACAGTGCAAACCACTAGTTCAGGTATGTAGCCAGGATCAAGGGTTAAATGCTTTAAATGTAACCAGTGGGGTCATGTAGCATATAAATATCCAAGGAGGCAAGGTGAGCAGTAAAACAAAAGGTGGGGGAGCCAGCAAGTGGGAATAACAGAATGCAAGCAGTAAGTTGTCAGGAGACAACAGAGGAACCAAACTACACCAGAGTTTGTTTCCTATCTTGGTGGATGGAATACAGGCCACTGCCTCTGATATAACCGTTGTGAAGCCTGCAGTGCTTAAACAGGAACAGTACGTGCTTGGGCAGTCCACTCCAGTCAAAGCTTTAGGAGGGATCCCATTCCAAATGCCTTTGGCTAGAGTTCATCTTGACTGGGAGGGCAGATAAGGAAGCAAGCAAGTAGGTGTGTTTGAGAATATGCCAGCAGATGTCTTGATTGGGAATGATTTTGTAAATGTAGTACCTTATGTGCATTCGGTGACACGCAGTCAGGCTTGGAGACAGGCATGTGGGTCTGGTAGCCTGGGGGAGGCCCAGACAGACCACATCCCTGAAGCCAGGACTGGTGAGGTGGCTAATTCAGGGAGGGAACTACCCTGTAGCAGTAAGCCTGAAGACGAGCCATGGCTGCTAGTAGGTACTAATGTTCCCTTGGACAGGATGACTGCAAGGGTAGAGGTGAGTGGTAGTACCCAGGCTGACAGTGAGGCACCGCTGTCAGAAGACATCAGACTTCCTGTGGAAGGAGAGCTGGGAAAATGTCACAAAGAATTGAGACAGGCTCAGCTCTTGGACCCTACATAACAAGGCTTGAGGAAGGTAGCTAGGGAGGTGCCTGATTCTCAAGGAAAAAGGGAGTCTGTATACTAGAACAAAGGGTTACTGTATAGAGAGTGGACCCGTGAGGGAGGGCTAGAAGGTGAGGTAATACAGCAGTTGGTAAGTGCCCAGAGCCTACTGTCTGGCACTTCTAGCCATACCCCATGACATTCTTTTCGCAGGTCATATGGGCATAAAGCATACCAAGAGATGTATTGTGCAAAACTTTTATTGGCCTGGTATTGTCAGGGATGTAACCACGGGTACTGCAGGACCTGTGAGCAGTGCCAAAAAGTAGGCAAGGCAGGAGATGAGGTCAAAGCTCCTTTGATGCCTTTGCCTATGATTGAAGAGCTGTTTCAGAGGGTGGCTATGGATGTTGTGGAGCCTCTGAGTACCCCTGGCTTTGTGTGGACTACAGAAGACTACATATTCATACACAGTCAGATGCCTACCCATGCCTAGGACAGATGAAGCTTTAGGGAAGCTTGGTGGTGCTAAGTATCTGACCAAGGAAGAAGTATATCCTAGTGGTAGTAGATTATGCTACTAGATACCCTGAGGCGGTGGCTCTGTCCTCCATTGAGGCAAAGAAGGTGGCAAATGCCTTGCTAGAGATTTTCAGAAGGGTAGTTTTCCCAAGAGAAATACTGACTGACAGAGCTGCCAGTTTCACGTCGGACATGCTAGCTTGTGTGTGGAGGTGCTATGGGGTGAAGCACTTAAAGACAATCCCCAGACTAATGATCTTGTGGAGAGGTTAAACTCTACACTAAAGACCATGCTACAGACATTTGCAGACCAGATTGAGAGAGAGGTACAAATATTTGCCCCGTCTGTTGTTCGCTTGCAGAGAGGTACCCCAAGAATTCACAGATTTTTTTACCCAGTGAGTTGCTTTATGGGCATAGGGTGAGGGGGCCTTTAGATTTGATTCATGATGAGTGGGAGGGTGAGTGTGAATCCCACAAGGAGTCTGTTGTGCCATTTGTCCTAAACAAGACAATGCTTATGGAGCTCATGGGCTTGGCCTAGGAGAACCTGACAGGAGCCCAGCAGCAGAAAACGGTCTGGTAAGACAGGAATGCTTGAGCCAGAAAATATGCTGTGGGACAGCAGGTGATGGTGCTCATTCCTATCAGATACAGTAAGCTTCAGGCAGCTTGGGAGGAATCCTTCAAAGTAGTAAGGAAGGTCAGTGATGTTAGCTGCATGGTAGAACTGCTGGGCAGGAGGCAGGGGCACAAAGTGTACCATGTTAACATGATAAAACCTTACCATGATAGGGAAGCCCTTGTGCTGAGTATTTGCAGTGAATGGCAGGAGGAGTCATAGGGGGAACTGGTGACTGACCTCCTCAGTGAGGCTTGGACTGACACCTCAGTGGAAGAGGTAGTAATGTCCCAGTGGCTATCCCCTACACAGGTTTGATAAATTCGAGCAGTGTTACAGGAGCTTGGGGATATGTTCTCTGGGAAACCAAGGTACACCCACCTGTTGTAGCACCATGTGGATACAGAACCCAAAGATGTATTAAGCAAGCCCCGTACAAGGTGCCTGCATGAGTCAGACAGACTCTGAGGGAGGAGATACAGGAGATGTTGGAACTGGGAGTAATCCAGCAGTCCCTGGGCCTCCCTAGTGGTGCTGGTACCAAAGAAGGATGGCAGCACCAGGTTTTGTGTGGACTACGGAAGACTACATATTCATACACAGTCAGGTGCCTACCCCATGCCTAGGACAGATGGAGCTTTAAGGAAGCTGGGTGGAGCTAAGTATCTGACAACTATTGATCTGACCAAGGACTACTGGCAGGTGCTTTTGACTCTCAATGCCAGAGAGGGGTCAGCCTTTGTGACTCCTTTCACCTTGTATAAGTTTACGAAGAAGCCCTTTGGGGTGAAAAATACTCCCAACGACTTTCAAGAGGCTGGTAGATCATATCCTAGTAGGAGCAGGAGAGTATGTCCTTACCTGGATGATATTGCTATCTACAGCCATTCCTGGCAAGAGCACCTTCAGCATGTCCAGGAGGTGCTGGGCAGACTGCAAAGGACAGAGTTGACTGTTAAACCTAGTGTCAGGTGGGTATTGGCAGAGGTCTCCTAACTGGTACATGTAGTGGGGAGTAGTAAGATCAGGCCAGAACCTGCTGAAGTGGAAGCTATTCAGGTATGGCTTGCCCCCTTTTACCAAAAATCAGATGAGGGCATTCTTAGGGACAGTGGGGTACTGTTGAAAGTTTGTTTCCAATTATAGTAGAATAGCTGCTCTCCTCACAGACCTGACAAGGATAAACAGGCCAGATTAAGGTAGTGTTGACCCAGCATGTGAGCAGGCATTCCAGAAGCTTAAGGAGCTTTGGGAAGACCCACTGTGCTAGCCAGTCCAAATTACAGCAAAAAATTTGTTGTGCAGGTGGATGCTTCAAACCATGGGGTGGGGGTCTTTATTTAACCAGGTTTCCTCAGAAGGAGTAGAGCACCCAGTGGTATATCTCCACCATAGACTCCAACCCAGGGATGAATGTTACTCAGCTGTAGAAAAGGAATGTCTAGCCATAGTATGGGCACTGCAGAAATCTCAGCCTTATCTATATGGAAAGAAATTCACTTTAGTTACAGACCACAATCCCTTAACATGGCTACATAGTCAGCCAGCAAAATGTTATTAAGGTGGAGCTTAAGACTGCAGGCATATGACATGACAGTACAATACTGTAGTGGGGTCAACAATGCCAACGCAGATGGGCTGTCAAGACAAGGAATGGGGTGACAGTTTCTCCTCAGATAAGGTTATTTCTTTCAAGTCATGTTTCTCAAGTGTCACTTGAAGAACCAGCTTGAGTCTTCAAAGGAGGAGAGGACTCTAAGGCCCTTAACAAAGGGTGTCCAATTATGCTGTGTAATATTAATGCTAATACAAATGATAAGATTACACTAATATGTGATGCCAACTAGTGCCACCAATATGTGATGTCCTCACATTGGGCCAGTAATCAAGGAGCCTGAATCCTCACCACTGACACTGGAGAGGGACGTGCACTTGGAATACAATTGGATACACTCAGTATTTCCAGATGCAGACCTCTGTACATCAAGCACAATTTCCCTTAAGACCACACAGGACACACAGTCAGCCCAGGGTTTGGGTGTCTCTGTCTGCCTCTCCCCTGGTCCCTAATAAGGCTCCCCACTGGCACTGTGAAACTAGTGTTTTATGTCCCTGCCCCAAGTAGTTGAGACACATACTCTGAGATTTAATTTTCACACACACACACACACCTGGGAAAGGCTGTCACACATTACCGGCTCTACCAGCTTTTCCCAGACTATAAGGTAGATTCAGTGCCACCCATCAGTTATTGTAAGGCTCTTACAAGGGTACCCAGTTTTGCTGAGTGAAGTTAATACAAATGGTAATGTTGACCAAACATCAAGGCTTTCAGGAGTGGCCAGAGTTATCACCAAATAAATATGTGCAAATACTCTCAAAGCTTAAATATTTTCTAAAAATTGACCAGCCACAATAAAATGTTTAAATATATAATAGTAATTAATAAAAGAACAAGAAAATACTAAATGTATATTTACAGTAAACCACAGAGTTCAAATCACAGGAAATATTGAAAATAACATTGATGGACAGGCTCATGCAAATAAAGAAACTCAATCTGTAAACTAAGCTTCACTGTACTCCTGACTGAACCTAGGAGAATTACTATTCCCTAATAACTTACTTGATAGAGCAATGCACAATGAAATAAATGAGCAGTCTTTCTAGTCAGATTCCCCAAAACAGAATGCTCAGTACTCAGAGATTACTCCCTGTAAAATATAATATCCAGAATGGCTTGTAGAATGACCTCATTTGGTCACCTGACACTAGGTTCTCACAGTATCCCCCTTTGAATCTGAGACAGGAATTTAGCATAGATGGCTACAATACACATCTAAATGTTTAGCAGTTCCTGGGGCTTCCCCTCTTTTTATCAAGCTAATGAACAACGTCTTCTTCTAGACCGATTGTCTCCAGTCCTATTCAGCCCAGTTGGGTGACGTTTTAATGGTTTAACAGCTCATTTACATCTCCCTTATTTTTCTTAAAGTAATATAGCTGGTTAGCCCCTGCTGTCCCAGTATACATTTAATTCAGTTATAGTAATACATGTACATTTCTTTTCATTCCAGCAGGGTGCACTGTTGATGCATTTTAATACAGGCAAACCTCACAAATACATTTTCAGCACAAGCATCTGTACAAATCAGTTTGATATACAAATGACATGTAATTATTTACCAAACTCCATCTAGTTGTGCTGACACAAGTCATTCATCCACTGCCCTACTTCTCCTGGCATAGCTGGCAGTACCTTCTATTGTCACAAGTTTGAAGCCTGAATGATTAAACAAAGCCAACTACTGTGGGTAAATTCTCAATGTACCCACACCCAAGAGTCAGTTATTGCTAATGATATTATTTAAGAAAGAAATTACTTAATTTACTTAAACAATGTCTTTTCATAACAGCGGTGTGATGTCCTTCTGTGTTTTTTAAAGCATTTGTTAATGTGCTGTGCATGCATATGATGCTTACGATCCCGCACTTTACACAGTATGTCAGTACTGTGTAAAACAAGCAATGGAGGAAGGAAGATCTCCATTTTTGTTTTTCTTTCTAATTATAACATCTGGACAATTGAGAGATGTGAGAGAGACAGGGCAGAAATACAAGGAAAAACAGGTACTTTTTTTACTTTTGCAGAATGTACCTGATTTTCCTTGTATTTACTGTGTCCTCTGTAAGTACTCTAAGCTGAAAAAATGTGGACAAAAGCTCCAAACGGGGACTAATTGTGAAAGTTGCTCTTATAAACTCAGAAAGCTGCGAGAATAATAATTGTGTTATTGTGCATTGTCTGTAGGAAAGAAAGTCTGAAACTGAAATGTGTGTCATTATTTAGTGACTTCATTCCTCAGTGATTTGTGGGAAAACTACTAATTTTATGAGGAACAGCTACAAAATATGAGACAAAAATCTCCATATTTGAGAGTAAAGCATCTCTACCATATACTAATAGAAAAAAAGTCTGGCTGCTCAGTGTTAGTTCAGCAACCGAACTATTGGTATATGCCTGATTTACAATGGGTACGCTGGTTGGGATGACCAGTCAGTGTGCATGTTTTTGATTACTACAAGCTATCATTGTATGATACAGGTTTTATTTCTGTGGGTCCTTAAGTCTCTGTTCCACAGTTGCAGAGGAATTCTCTGTTGTTGCGACTGCATCCAAGCGGCATCATTTTTTAATGGTTCAAAGGCCCTTCTGTCTTCACTTGGGATAATTTTGTGGTTGACAAATATGCCTTTTTGTTTTCCAACCTTTATGTATTGCCAAATTTAAAGACACCTGCAAATACCCCTGATAGTCAGGCTCAGTCTCCATTAAGGCAGACAGACCTTACAGAGTTCCATACTCCCTCAAATTTTTGCCTTCACATCCCAGGTCTGATTCTTCATCTGCAAGCAAGTTTCTAATCTTTCCTAACTCTGCTCCATTTTAGGATGGTAAAGTCTTTGAGATCTATGGTAACAGAATGTTTATCCGTTTCTTCTTTGCTTTTTGCATTTTTGAAATGCAGACCTGAAAGCTTAAGTACATGTGGCATAGTGTTGACCATCTGAGACTATCTTCTGCCACAATACCTTCAGAAAGTGGTCCTTTCTGAATTCCTTTACTATTTTATGTAGAGTCTGTTTCCAAGGTTTCTGCCACATCTTCTGTGATGAGGCATTTCTGGTCTGAGTTTAGGTATCAAAAGTTTTCTGAACATGTTAATTCTCACCTTTTCCTTCTCCTTGGGTTCAGGAATTTTTCTATGGCTCTAACTGCCATTTTGTAGACCAACAGTTTTTTGTAGACCATAGGCTGAGTAGTTCAGAAGGGTCTCAGATGACACTGAAAAAATTGTACATAAGATTTTTTCTGGTTCCTAAGAGAAATGCTTCCTAAAGACCAGTTTTCATTCTGCCCTTTCTCATCATGTTTGTAAAAATGCCAAATTTATATATGTGATGTTATAAAGTCTGTTCCCTTTCCTGTCTGATTTTGCAAACCCTGGATGGGAAGGAGATATACATACCTCTCAACCTGGAAACATCAAAAATATGGACAAAGGCCCATGAACAATAGGTGTAAATCTGTATGATGAGTAACATAAAATTTGCATATGTAGTTATGTAACCCCACCCACTCCAATGGAATTGTGGGATACCGACTTTCAAACTCAAAATGAAGAACTGACAACCAAAATATGGCCCCAGAGTCCCCCTGCAGCCATTCCAATGTCCCATTACCTGTCTATTTCACCCCATTTACTATAAACATGAATGTGCATACTGCTTTACTTCTACAATGATTATTTGGATTTTATTTTACATTTTATAGCACAATGGACAAACACTAATAGACATCTGCTAAACAAAGCAATACTGTCTCACGATGAAAATAGACTTAGCATTAAAACTTCTCTGCCCTTGAAACTCACATTCATTGAACAGCATTGAAACCCACACCACATCCAAAGAAAATGGATCTGGCCAGTGGTGGATAAAGATTACCTTTGGGCTGTTTTCAAGTAATAAGCCCCTTGCACGCAAAACAAAAAACAACATACATGTGTTCTTTGATACACCTTCCTAACTTTATTACATTATATTCCTTGTATAATACAGCACACTTCTTAGACTTAGAGCATATTTTAACTTTATTGTTTGAACATTTTAACAGTAAGCAAAGAAACAAAATGCATGAACTAATATGACAAAACTGCCCAATTCAGAACATTTCCATCATAAAAGTCTACTTACACACACACATATATATATATATATAAAACTGTGTGTAAATAAAATGACAGTAGTGTAAGCCATGGGCATCTTGCACAGCTTCTCGTACTTATTTACAAGTTCAGTTTGTTTGCTTGACTTACTCTGATTTGTGTTATCAGACCAACTCAATAGCTGTAAATGCACAACAAAATAAACTAGGTGAACTGCATGTTTTAAGACTTCCAATTTTTAGTCCAAGTACTGACAGACCCTCCCCTACATTCATCCTGAAGCACCGAAACTATCATTGTAATCCAGGTGCTGTTAACTGGCCACTCTTGGTTCTCCACAGTTTGCAGTGGAAAAATGTGTGTTTTATCTTGAATACTGGAAAATATACTGTACTTGTTTAAAAATAGTTTTCTTATAATGCAGCACAGAACATAGTAATCCTGATTTTCTTTTCCTGAATTTGGGTTAATGATATTTTTTGCTCTTTCCACTGAGGCACAGATGCTCTTGTGCATGATGTTTTCTCACTTCTGTTGTATCTGTAGCTACACCATTGACTTGTTACACCCACCCCCTTTAAAAGTACAACACCACAGTAGAGTGTTAGCAGTGCATCTACATACTGTGGGAATAGAACCCATAGCGTTCTGCATCTAAAGCAAGTATTTAACCACTTATGCTATTAACAATGCAAGCAGACTCCGCATAAGCAACACTAAACTTCTCTTCCCCTGAAGCTCTCTCATCCCCTTGTAAAATCCACTAGACACTGAACTGTATCTCTCAACTTTGCAGTGCAAGAAATCTGCAAAAAGCCAAAATTTATTGGGGGGGGGGGGACAAAACCCACAAAACCAGGAACACATTTTAAACATTGCTTGTATAATTTTGGAAAGTTGCTAGAATAAAATGTGTTACCACCATGCATTTCACTGCCAAGTCTTGAAACCAGGACCCTGTACACTACAGTCAGAGCAACATACCACTATGCCAAATCAACAGTTTCCTGAAAGATAGGAAGACTGAAACTTAAATGGCTATCATTTAGTGAATTCAGTTCTTACCATAGCTCTCAAGCTCTTAACACAAAACACCTGGACAAAGCCGATAATGGGGGAATATAGCCCCCAAACATATTCATTGAATTCAGTTCTCACCATGGCTCTCAACATCTTAGCATAAAAAACCTGGACAAAGCCAATAATGGGGGAATACTGCCCGAAAA
Organism: Protopterus annectens; assembly: GCF_019279795.1. Classification (NCBI taxonomy): domain Eukaryota; kingdom Metazoa; phylum Chordata; order Ceratodontiformes; family Protopteridae; genus Protopterus; species Protopterus annectens. The sequence continues at coordinate 1,216,918,759 of NC_056743.1, forward strand.
GTAGGGAAAAATTACAAATACTGATCTTATAAACTTAGAAAATTGCTAGAATAAAAGGTTTTGTGTTACCATGTATTTTCTGAAGAATATGAAGTCTGAGATTCAAATGCCTGTCATTATTTAGTGATTTTAATCATTCACTGATTTGACACAAAAATCCAGAAAACCACATATTTTATGAGGAACAGATAAATATGAAGCAAAAGTTTTCACAAGTGGTGGTGGGTAGGGAATTTTTAGGCTGTTATTACCTGTACCCAAGGTACAAGGTTTGACCCTGAGTACCTCTAGCCACCAGGTATATTCACACACACACACACACACACACACACACACACACACACACACACACACACACACACACACTCTCTCTCTCTCTCACACACACACACACACACACACACACACACACACACACACACACACACACACACACACACACACACACACACACACACACACACACACACACACTCTCTCTCACACACACACACACACACACACACACACACACACACACACACTCTCTCTCACACACACACACACACACACACACACACACACACACACACACACACACACACACACACACACACACACACTCACACTCTCTCTCTGTCACACACACACACACACACACACTCCTTCTCAGCAGCATAATACAATGACCGAACCTCCTTCTCAGCAGCATAATACTGTGACTGAACCTCATTCTCAGCGTCAGCGCACACACACCTCTTCTCAGCAGATAATAAAATAACCATCTCAGCAGATAGTAAAATGTCTCAGCAGCATAATACAATGAACTTCTCAGCAGCATAATACAATTACCGCACAGTCAGCGCAGCATAATACCTCTGCAGTCCTGCTTGCACCTCTCCGTCCATTCCTGCTAACAGCCTCACTCGTGGCTTGTTCCATTCCTGGAAGTTCAATTGCTCCATTCCTGCTTGCATGCTTGCAGCTACGTTCAACAGCCTTGCTACTTGGCTGGAGCAGCCGGAAATGCATGCAAATTATGTTGTTGAGCCCTTGAGCTCAATTCCAACAGGCTGGCAGGCCATTTCACAGAGGTGACGTCATCGCGCATGTGATGACGTCAGCTCAAAAAATAAATAATAAAAAAAGATTTAAAATAAAAAGCTGTGAAATTAAGGGGTGCCACTTGAGAATCATGGCACCCCATTTTTTGGACCTCAAAACCGGTAAAAAATGAATAATTCGGTACCGTTGAGAGGTATGGATATGTATCTTCACTTTTCCTGGGCGGTATGGATATGTATCTTCACTTTTCCAACTTTACAGAGTTCAGAGGTTTCCTCTAACTTTCTGTTTTGGGATACTTCTCAATTCCATGACTTACTATTTGAGTTACTTTCAGGGGCAAGCGTGTTAACATAATGTTTGCATTTAATGATAGTTCTGACTTCTTATTATCTAGCAGACTGTGTTTTTCCACTTTTTAGGAGTCTCGTTCATGATGTTGTAATCTACTGCCAGTTTATCAGATTTTCTTGATAAAAATTCCCCCTTAAATCCTTTTTAGGGATGATTTTTCTAAGTCTTCTAGATTATTCCTTACAGAAGGCATTCCTAACCCAGAAAAAAATGGACTTTTTCATATTTTAGCCTGAATGTATCTCGGTATTCTAGAGTTCATGGCATCCATAATCCTCACAAATCCTCTTGCCAAGTTATACATGAAAATAATTTTATGGTTCTTGGCCTTCTTTTTAGACACAACACCCTTTGCTTGGGGTGTTGTTTCTATGAGGGTATGTGTGCTTATAGAATTTAACTGACAGGCCAAAACATACAAAAGTGAGGGAAATGCTATCTGTGATTCATGCTTTAGAATCTGTTCATCATCTATGGTTCCCACACATCTGTTGGTGATGACCTTCACTTCCAGTTATATGGTACATTACTTACTACAAGGCACAAGGAGTCCCCTTTGTACAAACTGGCTGCTGGAGGAATTTGATGCACCCCAATTTTACCTGGATGATTCAACTTTGATACTTGTTAGGCACCTCATCTGGGGACATGCAATAGATACTGAAGGAGGCACTAAACCCTGCCACCAGTAAGTCTTACGTTACTTGCTGAGAAGGGGTTGCTAGTTGATACCTCAATTATAACCAGGGCCCATTCTCACATTTTATTCTGCTGATTCTTCTATATTTGTGTGAGTTATTATCCTTTGGCTTGTTTTACTCCTTTAGCATGTTGTAGTTGGCAGCCATGTCAGCATGTCTGCCCATGAATCTTCTTTTTATTCTTTCTTCTAAGACTTTGCAGTAACTGATTTAGAAAGGGGTTTTCTGTGTACAAGACCAACCAGGAAACAGTTGTCACATTATTAGGATCTTAATGTTAAGCTACAAAAGTTAGATCTACATTTGAATTATTTCATCAAACTATTTTATCTCATTTAAGCCTATAACGCCTTTTGTATGCTTCCAGTTAACACCCATAGCTCCTTATGGTGTCCAGAACTTTTTTGGGCCTGACTTCTTCAACTAAGTGACTTACCAGCTAATAATAGGCAATATTCAAAAGGGCATGGAATTATTAACAACATGACACTAAGACTGTTAATCTAGACTGTCCTACAGTAGGGAAATGAATCACTGTTTGCCACTTATTCAAGTTTTCATATTTATTTTCATAACTGAGAAACCTACATTCTGTTGAAGGGGTATGGTGGGAAATGCCATGGTTGAAGACTGGATGATTCATTGTCAGTGTTCATTTATATCACACTATACTGGATATATTGCTAGTTTGTTAGTAATTATGAAAATAAGCAATATTTCCACAAGTACATAATACTTAAAAAAAAAAAAAAATAAATAAATAAATAAAAAACTGTATTCATGGCATCAGGTGAAATCTTGGATATTGTTGAAGAAACCTGCCATTGGTATTTGCACTGTAAATTGCATATCTTGAGTGATATTCAGCATTATTTATATTGCTAATTATACAGTTAAACATATGTTTTCATATTTCTGTAAATATCTCAATAAACACGCACTCAGAGGAATTTCTTGTTGTCATGTGAAAGCTTATATCTGATTGACAAAAGTGTTCTAACAGTATATGTTTAAGTTGTACAGTTTCCAAGAAGTGATAATTTGTTCATGAAAGAATTCTGAGATTGTGTACATTGTAACATATTAGAGTATTTATGGAAATACTATGAATATACTACTATCTGTAAGAAGTACGCTTTACAATTTTAACATTGCTGTTTGTATAGATGTTCATCATTCTCACTACTGCAGTAATGTATGGATTGCATCCTGCCAGGGATACAGCACCCAGAAAGTTTCCTAAAGCTCTAACCCCCCTCCCACACAGTCACTCTGGCTGCCTACAGGCTAATCCCTTTTGGAGGCAAGTGTAAAAGTAGCCAGATTGACTAAAAATCTTCCAGTACCCTGCTTCAGTACTTTCTTGCTGTTTCTGAGACTTCTCTGGTGAAGCAGTTGACCAAGGCTTCTTGTCAGACAGATAAGAGGCTTTTGTGGGACCCTTTCTACACATGTAAATTGTTTTGAATATTTGTTAGGGTTTTTACTGTTTTTTGGGAGGTAAGTAGCTGTATGCCATTCTAAGAGTACCAGCTTTTCGGGCACATTAGTAGACGTTCCTCAGTTACGGTTACTGTCTATGTCAGGATTGCTGTCTAGGATTTGGTTATCATTTTGTGCCAAAGGTCTATATTTAAGTGTATTTATTGTGTTTAAAGTTTTTCCTGGACTGTCTGAAAACATTTTTCCAGGAGAATAATACATTTTTTAGTGAACGCTTCTTTACACTTGGTTTGCTTAGATTTTATGAGATTTTACAGGGCAGCTAACTTATTTAACCCTCTCTATTTTCTTTTACCGGGAATACTTGTGTGCTGTTTGTGTTCTTTTATTATAGAGTAAATTTGATTGGACTGGAAGAGTTGTGTGCAGTTTATGCCCACTAATGCCAAGCTTACATTCTGACTGACTCCTTCAGGCATACTTTACTGCCAAACAGACTTTTTTTCTAGAATACAACATGGATACTTGCCCTGGCCTTGCTGGTCCTTCTTTTTACGTACCTGAAAAGAAAAAAAAAGAAACAAGAATCTGCACCTCCTCTTGGGACTGCTAGTATGCCTTGGTGGATGGTGAGTGCCTGCACATTGATCATGGCTGGTTCCTCAGACCACTTAGCTATTTCTTTCAGTCTGTGTGATATAGCCTTGCAAGCCACTCTGGACTGGGGATCAGACACATCCTCGGTGGCTGTTCCAGTACCCTGCTTGAGCATGGTAGACTCCTCCAATTTGGGTATGGGAGAGACTTTGAGAGGGTCTTCTTGAAGTGTCTGTGGGGAAAAAGACTTTTTCTCTGGATAATATGCTGTTTTGTAGCCATTAACCCAGTAGGAATGTACCTCAGAAGAAAAAATGGAAAGGTAATCATATTAAAACTAAAGTAATGGTTCCTTTCTGTAAAAATATTACCCTAGCCCATACCTCTCAACTGTCCAGATTTTCACAGAATGTCCATATTTTTGCCTCATATTTTTTGTCTTTTTCTCCAAAAATTGTTTTTTTTTTCTTGCAAATCATTGAGGACTGAAGACAGAAAGTAATGACAGAAATTTGAGTTTTAGACTTCATATCCTTTTTAAAATTCAAAACCTGTTATTCTGTCAACTAAGTTTGTAAGAGCAATATTTAAAAATTGTCCCTATTATTGGGTCTTTGTCCTGCCATTATTTATGGCTTTGTCCAGATTTCTTGCTTTAAGAGGTTGAGAGGTATGCCATAGCCAGAAGTTAGTCAGTCAGCTCTAGGTGCTATATGCCTTCCTCAAATACCGCTGCTCCTCTTTCTAAGGAAAGATAATTTTGTGATGAGTCTGATATTGATAGAGACAGGGTTAGCTCACCCCAGGATTCTATAGCTCAAGGCTCTGGTTCTGTGAATAGTGAGTTTGAAGTGGTACCAGTGGAAGCTTTCTCTTTTTCTGAGACTATTTCTGGACTGAGGGACATGTTTGCTTTGAAACAGACAGATGTTCCCCCAAAGTTGGATGGATATTATGATTTACTTGAAGCAGTCGTGCCTGTGTCTGTACTCATTCCTACCACTTTGCCTGCTTTGGAGGATGTATTAAATGCTGCCAGTAAATCTCCTGATTGTCTTCCATCAGTTCATAAAAAAGCAGATAAATTGTGTAGAGTTTTACATACAAAGATTTTTTTCTATTCTTGTCTTACAGTTGATCCTGCTGCAGTCATTCCTGTGGCTCAAGCAAGCACCTTGCCTCTTCCAACCCATTTCCTGGGAATAAGAAAGGGAAGGTGGTTAGACAGACAGGACAAGAGACATTTTTACCTTCTGCCACATTAGTCTTGAGAACCCTAAACTACCAGGGCTATATGTGGAAGTTCATTTTGAAGTGTGTTAAAAGTTTGGAAGAATTTTCTTCTTCCCTGACTCCAGAAGGTAGATCTTGTATGAATCAGGTTGTGTCTAACTTGTCTCAAGTTTCTAAACATGACTCAAAGTGTGTGCTAATAGTGTTTCCAGGGATTCTGCTTCAGCGATTTGAAGAAGTTTGTTAGGGTACATAACCAAAACTTTTCAGATGAATCTGTCTGAAATTTTTACTTCTTCAGTGGAGTCAGAAGTTTTGACAGGGCCTTCTGGTACTCAAACAGTAGGATGCCAGCGGCAAATTAATGCAGGGGGGGGGTTCTAGGAGATTTCAGGTCCTCAAATTCTTCCCTTTTACATATTTCAAAGGACAATATAAGCCTAAAAACAAGCAGGCACCCAAAAAAGCCAGACACAAGGTGCAGGGTTTGATTCTCACATGGTGTAATTGGCTAGGCTTAAAATGTTTAGTACTAATCTATGAACCTTACAATAAAAAAAATGGTAGGAGGGTAACAATTTCAAGCACCTAAAACAAGGGAAATTTCCCAAATAAAGGTGAGGTACCAACTGTAGAATCACTATGTCAGAGACCTGGTCACCCCCCCCCTTTCTACCCACCTATTCCTCTTCCACTTTAAAATCTTCTGTCCTTCAGCGCTCTGGCTTGGTATCACATACTTTCAGACAAATGGGTTTTATTCAGGAGGGTTACAGCTGGCAGTGGATAGATTCTCCTATCTTTCAGGGGAATTCTTTCTCACCCTCCAAACCAGACAGACATTTCTTCAGGTGCTCCAACACATGTTTTAAGCAGGTGTCATAGAATATGTTCCTGCAGAACACTTAGGAATGGGCTTTTATTCCAAAATGTTTCTGAGACCAGTTTTGGATCTTTCCTTCCTGAATATCTGTGTGAAAGTTCCAAAATTAAAAAAAAAAAAAAAAAATTAAAAAGCAAAAAACCACACTGGTAAATACCAAGTATAGAGTTTCAGGCAAAACAATCCAAGAATAAAAAGTGAAAGAACTTACAAAGTGATGTAGAAATAAGTTTAATAGCAAAACTTTTGAGATAAAACTCTTCAATGCTTAAAAATCATACTAAAACACATTATCATATATACACCATATGATCAAATTCAAACCAGTAGAAGCGCAGCAACAATAAAATAAATAGAATGAACAATTGTTCTAAAGACCTACAAATGTACATTAAGAATGCTATAATAAAACTAAAACTACTGTGCTTTGCTATAATTGCCAGTTTTGTCACTATATAAGTAACGTTTTTGTACACTCTAATACAAGTAAGGCATTCTATTTTCACATGCGTATGCCACTTGTAAAACCAAGAATGTGGTTTACTTAGCCACCTGTGAAAAATGTACTTCATTTTATGTTGGAAAAAACAACAGGATGTTAAAAGAAAGGATAGCCCAACAGCTGTGTGACATAAGTAGGGAGATGGAGAATAATGCCTTAGGTAAGCATATCATAAGTTTAGATAAAACGCAGTTTTACATGTAGGGTTATAAAAAACATTGAAAAAATATTAGAGCAGGGGATGTTGTGTTGAATACTGAAAATGCTGAACATAGATGGATTACTTTCAAGCAGATGTGCCCTCTAGACTGAATGATACTGAGAGTTTAAAACCTGTTTTTAAGAGAGAGTCTCTTTTTCCATGAAACAAGCACTCAATTGTTTATTTTAATTGTTATCGTTGCTGCACTTCTATTGGTTTGAATATTTTTCATGTGGTGTGTGTATGCGTATGTATGTATGTATATATATATATATATATATATATATATATATATATATGCAAATGTATTTTAGTATGATTTTAAGCACTGAAGAAGAGTTTTATGTCGAAATCTTTGCTATTAAACTTATTTTTACATCACTTCGTGAGTTCCTTTTGCTTTTTAAAGTTCCAAAATTCAGAATGTTGACACTGGTCAGTGTTGACCCTTCTTCCAGATCACTCTGTTATGGTAACCTTAAACGTTAAGGATGCTTGCCGGCACATTCCAATAACATACAGATGCAGGAGGCATACCTCTCAACCTATTAGAACAAGAAATCTGGACATAGACCCAAAATATGGACACTTTTTAAATATTGCTCTTAACAAACTTAGAAAGTTGATAGAAAAACAGGTTTTGCATCAGCATGATTTTTTAAAGGGTATGAAGTCTGAAAGTCACATGCCTGTCTCTATTTTCTGACTTTAACCCTCAGATATTTGCCAGAAAAACACAATTTTATGAGAAACAGACCAACAATATGAGTCAAAAATCTGAACATTCTGTGAAAAGCTGTAAGTTGAGAGGTATGGCAGTAGGATCCCTTTTGTGTATCTTGGTCACATTATCAATTCCCTGCATTACCCTTTGGACTTTATATTTTATCAAGAGTATTTACAAAATGCTTAGCTCCTGTGGTGGCTCACTGCAAGCTGCAGGGTGTCCACATTTTTCCTTATTTAAATGACTTACTTCTTTATACAGTCTTTGCCCAGATGCCAAGAGTCCTTAACAAAGGTTTCATCCCTCCTGACCCATCCCAGGATTTGAGATAAATGTACAGAAATACTTCCTAACTCCATCGCACAACATTGTGTTTTTAGAAAGCTTTTTAGACACTATCATGCTAAAATTCCTTTTACCTCGAGACAAAGTTGAAACTTATTATTCCTGAGCTTTTCTCGTCTGGGTCAGCTTTCAGCTAAAGAATTCCTAAGAATTCTAATCTGTATGACTTCTAAGAGCCCATTGATACCACTTGCCAGGCTTCACATGAGAAAGATTTTTTGGTTCCTAAAAACATGTGGACCCAGCATCTTCACCTCATAGATTTTCAAATCCCAGTGCTTGCATTTGTAAGACTAGGACTACAGTGGTGGTTGGATCAGATGGCTCCCAATCCAAGACTCCCTTTCTCTCTTCCATCGCCAAAGAAAAGAAGTTAGTCTTCACAGACTTCTCAGATTTTTATGAGTGGTGCAGTTTCTTTGGGGGTAAAGGTGCAAGGTGTGTGGGTCAGTTCAGACAAAAGCACATAAATATCAAAGAAATTCTGTGTGTGATTCAAGCTGTAAAAGCCTTTACGTCATTTTTGGCAACCAGTCTGTCTTCAGATGATTACAGACGATACCATAGTGATGGTGGTACTTGAACAAGGGGATACCAACTATGGCTTGGGAGTTAGCTCTTCAACACTCCATTTAACTATTCTGGCCTGTTGTATACCATCAGAGCAAAGCATTGTGGCAGTCAAACTCAGCAAATCCTGAACAGACCGTCACGAGTGGAAATTTTATCCATAGGTATTCCAGTGCAGGGAGTACCTCAAGTTGATCTGTTTGCCTCCTTTCAAAACATACAGTTAGACAAATTCTGTTCCAGAAATTCTTGCAAAGAAGCTAGGAAAACAATTCCCCCACCCCCTTCGTCTCACCTCTAGTTGAGATGCTCCTGTATGCTTTTCCACCTTTTCTGCTGATTTCCAAGGTACTTGTGAATATTCAGAATGATTTACCAAAATCATTGTGATGACATCCTTTTGGCCCAGGCAGAATTGGTTCTGCCTTCTTAAGGAAGTGACCAAGGTCAATTACCACAAACTTCCTTACAAACTGGACCTACTCACACTGGACAAGGGGCGTTCTCTACATCCTAGACATCTAGAACTACAGCTGACTGCCTGGATAATTCAGACACGATACCTTTTATGCACCTTTTTCTTCAGGACATGCAGCAAGTACCAAAGGAGGCATGAAAGCCTAGTATAGAAAGTCATATGTTGGCAAATTGAAACGATTTTCTACTTTGTGCCTAGCATATAACCAGGATCCCATTAGGGAGTTTTCCCCTGGTTCTTAAATATTTGTGTGAGTTACTATTGTCTGGCCTTTTCTATGCTTCTGTCAAAGTTTCTTATCTGTTTCTGGTAAGTATTTTAAAGGGGTTTTACAAATGAGGCCCCCTCACAAACAAATTCCTCCATACTGGGATCTCAGTTTTGTACTGGAGAAACACTGTCACCTTTTGAACACATCTCTTTGGCTGATTTAAGGTTCATTACTTAGAAAACAGTTTTATTTGTGTTCTGACATCTGTAAGGCAAGTGTCTGAGTTGCATGCTCTCATGGTAGGGGAACCCTATCTTGTTTTCCATAGAGAGAGAGTCACTGTGCACCCTGCATTAATGCCTAAAGTTTTGTCAGAGTTCATTTGAATTAAGTCAGCAGTCTCCTAGTTTTTATCCGGAGCCAAAAAAAAACAAGGGAAAACAGATTCTTTATACCCTGGATGTACACATGCAGCTCTGGTATTACCTTCACTGCACCAAGTCCTTCAAGAAAGCTGACCAGCTATCTCCTATACTGCAACTAGGAAAGGTCAGCCCTTATCTAAGCTAACATTTTCTAGATAGTTGTCATCTGCTATTGTGTTTTTTTTTTTTTTTTTTTTTTACTTCCACCATGGCAAAACTATTCCATTCAGAGTTTGATCACATTCTACCAGGACTTTAGCTTCTTCGATGGCATATTGGAAAGGGGTGGACTGTGGAAGAGTTCTTAAGGCAGCTACTTGATTCTCTATCCACACATTTACAAAGCACTGCTAACTGAATTCCTTCTCTAGGTTCATAGCAAGCTTTGTAAGCACCATTCTCCAGGGTCTACTGCAGCAGTGAGAATAATGAACATAGTACAGTTGAGCAAGTTGCACTTACCCATTATTGTAGATTCAAAAATGTTCACTGCTGCAGTAGCCGCACCCACCCATCACCCCCCCCCCCCCATTGTACATAGTTTCTGCAGGTTACAGCTTTTGTTGTTGAGATTGTTGTTGTTTGTTGTAGTCAGTTTTTCATTGGTTACAATAGTTGTTGGTTGTTTCTGGATGCGTTCCACTCGTTCTCTTCTGGGACAAGAAAGTTCTGAAGATTTTTAGTCATTCTGGTTGGTTTTATACTTAGGGACTGGCCTGTAGGCAGCCAGAGTGACTATGTGGGAGGGGGTTAGAGCTTTAGATAGCTCTTTGGGTATTGTGTCCTTGGCAGAATACAACCCGTAGGCTGCTGCAGCAGTGAAGAATTCAAACACTTACTGTTTTGGGTAAGTGCAACTTACATAGCTGTACTTTTTAATAGCTTTTATTCACAAAATATTTTCATTTGTTTGTTTATGCTTTTTAGGTTGAGCTTTTCAGAAAATGCTCTGAAATGCAAAGATGTGTGTGTATGTTGCTAGAGGTGTGACATTCCACTTCACATAATCAGTAGTTCATTAATTTGAAGATTGTTTTCCTCTTTGCCATATCATCTGCAAGAAAGCAACTGAGTTGCAAATGTGGTTGGGTAGTCCTGTAGCTTAGATTACTGCAGCAATGATTATTTCAGACAATTACTGTTGCGGTAAGTACAACTTACACAACTGTACTTTTTTTTACTACACATTTTACTTAGGAAAAAAAACTTCATAACTTCCCTTTATTCCTGGATCACTTTTCCAGTGCACCTAAAGAGGGTATCTCATAGTATAGGAAAGTTCGATAGTATAGGAAAGTTCGAATTGTGAATGGTTAAGGTGGATTTGCAACCCTTTCATTTACCTTTGTTGAAAGACTTGCCATCATTTTCAGTTGCTTTTCACAGTTCTGTATTTCATTATTAAGGCTAATTTAATTTGTACAGTCTTCACTTCTTTCCAGCTAGTCACAATGCCGGAATAGTTAGGTATATTGATTTCACTTCTGTTTCCTGTTATTGTCTCCTGTCCTTTTAAAATTTCACCATGTGGCTCATAGCAAACCATATTTTATTTAAAATAAAACACTTTCATGCAATTAAAGCTTCATGTGGTGAAGTAAAATGTACAGGTCACCTGCCAATGATTTATTGTCTTTGCCACAGAGGAAGTGCTCAGGTCACCTGCCAATGATGTCAGTTTATAGGAGGCATTGAATATTCAAAGAAAAAGTTTTACAGCTTACAAGCATTCATGTAAGCAATTATGATTACTTAATCAACAGCATGTGAAATGTTTGTCGAGCTGTCCTTTTTACAGCTTACAAGCATTCATGTAAGCAATTATGATTACTTAATCAACAGCATGTGAAATGTTTGTCGAGCTGTCCTTTTTTGTTAAGGAGTTAAACTACCTTAAACAAAAATAAAAAGAACAGATAGGCGATTTACAAGCTGCCTGCAAGGGACCATTTGGTTGTGAAACCTGACTGCTTGTGAGCTGTTTCTCTCTCAATGTCCAGCACTCCTTATAAGTTGTCATCTAGGGATGCCACAGCAGGGTTCCTCACTACATACAGTTCTACATGCATGTCAACATCTTACATAAGGATCCCTGCCACTGTTGCTTTTATTTGAGAAAACAGTTGTTAAAATCCAACACATTTAGTCTGTGGTAGTAGTAGTGCATAAAATAGTTTGGTTAACAGTGTAAGGCTATAATGTTAATATTTTAATCCACTCTACTACAATTTTAACATTTTCCAAAACACCTAATAAGAAAAATGCTTGTTACATAATAGTTTGTAAGTAAAAGGTAATGCTCTAACTCTTAGGACTTGCTCAAGGAATTTTCACTGGTTGCCAGCCCTGCCTCCCCTTTGTGCAGTACCAAAAGAATTTAGTCACAAAAGAAATGACCCCAGGCTGCATATAGTGAGATTTTCGGAAATGCAGGTGTGTTATAATTAGAGTATTTTTCTTTTCTTTCATTTACCTTGCAGAAGTGGTTTGTTTCTCATTGTTATGTCTCTCCACAAAGCATATTTATTCCACTCCTTTCTTTGGGGTTTAGGCTTACCATTTTCCAGCTCACTGTGACTTTATTTATTTATTATTTATTTCTTTATTTACATTTGATAACCAGGTAGTGTCAGACTGTGCCAGAAGCCCGTTTTCAGCAGAGACCCGGGAAGATTACATAATTATACATTTGTACATATGACAATTACAATGGGAGTTCAAATGCAAGTTTTTTGATATTGTATCTAAAAGCGTACAACAATGGTAGTACAATAAGCTTATACTATTTATACAGACAGAACAAAAATGTGTATATTTTATTTTTTTTTTTAGGATAAAAATATCACAAACTGAAGCTAAGAAGGCTCAGTTGCCAAGAAATATTAACAATGGGTGGTGGAGAGAAGGAAGTTAGACAGCAAGGGGTTAAATTAGTTAGTCTGGTAGAGAACATGAGCAAAGCCTATGTTTGGTGAAGTTTTCCTTTAGGGACTGTTTAAATGAATGTGTATCGTTAATGGACAGAATATGCTGAGTTAGAGAATTCCAGTGTTTGGCAATGATATGTGAGTATCAGGAGACGCCGTGAGAGTTTTGACTTTACTTTAGTTTTATGCTTGCCTTCATCAGCAAACTCCACTTGCTGCCAGGCTCAGCAAGTACCTTTACTGCATTGGACCATAACAGATACCCGGTGGTGTTCTGCCTGCATCTAGTTTAACAATACAGTAGAACATTCCAGAAGAAAGGCCTTTGAGAATGTATTACATTTGGAAAAGCTATCTATCTTATGTTCAGACTCAGGAGTTTCATTATGGTCCCTCAGCTTATTCTTCCTTTAAATATGAGATGTGTTCTCATGTCTCAGGATGGTACAGGTTGTATTCAAAAACCTAAGATGTGAGGTTGTTTTATCTTGCTGTTCATTCTTACAAATGGGTTCGGATCTGATCCTCGACTCCGAGTCGGCCTACTACAAAGCTCAAGGTCTTCAGATAGCTCAAGGCCAAGTCCTTATCCTATGATGCACCTAGAGTTATCTCATATCTAGTTTGCCGCTGCAATAGATCGGAGGTTCTTGCTAACTCGGGCCAGTAAAACCTTTTTTATTGAAAATATATTATAATACTGATAAACATTTTCTGATATTTATCTTTAGATACTTAGATTAGCTCTTATAGCTTATTGTGTAGTTTCCCTTCCCTTGGTGTGCCTTTCTTCTTAACTAGTAATTAGCTCTCTCAGCCTCATTTTATTTTAGGTCTTGTTAAATCTTAATAATACTTTAGATTGTAGTTGTGTGCTTAGAATAGTGACTTTCTGTCACAGCTTTGTTATATTTAGCCTTAGAGTTTTGAATAGTGACTTTCTGTCACAGTTTTGATATAATTAGTCTTAGAGTTTAGATAAATAGTATAGAGTGTGTGTAATAGTAGTTTATATTGTAGTTGTGTGCCTTTGTATAGTGACTTTTTCTGTCACAAGTTTTAGAGTGTATGTGTGCTGATTACTATTTTAGCCCATAGTTTTAAAAGGGCTTATTTGTTGTTTCTTGTTTGGGTGTGTCTAGTTCTTTACAGCACCCTGTTAAGATTGTGTTTCTTACAGTATGGCTGACCATGATAAAGATAAACACCCTATATCAGGGTTTAAGAGGTGCCCTAAATGTGGGCCGAAAATGTCTGTCACTGACAGTCATGTGAATTGTGTTTACTGTTTGGGAGCATTGCATCTCCAGGAAAACTGCTCAATTTGTCATTCTTTCTCTTCTAGGGTTCTCCAGGAGAAAAAGAGAAAGTTAATTGACAGAGGTTTAGTTAAACCATTCTTTCAAGAAGCTTTGAGCGACCAGGACGGGTCCAGTAAATCCTCAAAGTCTTCTAAGGCTTCTAATACTTCTGAGATAAAGAAATCTAAAGAAATCTTCGATGTCAGTTCCACAGACCTTGGAGCCGACCATCTTGTCCTTTCGTAGCCAGTCCCCAGTTCTGGAACCGGTATCCGAAGTGCCTAAGTCTCCACTCCTGCAATCTGTACCTCCTTCTATCCACTCATCTCTGTCTTCGATAAGCCTTTCTGATTTGGATGTGGATCGCGTGGTGCAGAAGCTTTTACAGGCACTGGCCTTTGCAAAATTTTTATCAGCTCTGACCCAAACAGCTTCGGAACCGAAGACCCTTTTATCATCTACTACTCTTCCTCCTCCAAGCCATAGTGGTCCTTCAGAGCCGGAGGAGTCAGACTTGTTCATTGAGCCTTTGGAGTCGACGCCTGCTCCAGTGTCCTTGGCCCCGTTTACTCTGACTCCCTCGATACCGATCAAGGAATCTAGGAGCCGACACTCTCTGGTCGGGTCCGGGGAGGATAGTCGGACCGACTTCAGGTCCGACTCTGCCTCTCGTGGCTTCGGCTGGGATGAGTTTGGCTCCTACCTCTGGCTTGGAGCCCACTGTCCCAGTGCCGGGGGTATCAGCAGTTTCCTCGAATCTGTCGGTCCCTTCTCATTGGAGCAGAGGTGCCTTCGAAGCCATGAGGAGAGTTATGTCTCCTAAGACATCTTTGACTTCAGGTCCGGCTTCCTCCTCCCCAAAAGAACTTGTGTCTGCTTCTGCTTCAGAGATCCTTGCTGAGTGTAGAGACCCAGAGCCTCAGAAAGCCCCATTGGGTGGCCCCTGCTCTTCCGAGACCTCACCAGAAGCCCCCACTGATGAGGTTCCCAGGAAGAGAATTTGTAAGAGGAAGCATTTAGATTCCCCACAGGGGTCTCTCACATCCTATACCAACTTGGATGAATTAGAAGCGTCCCCACGGTACCCCTCTGAGGATATCTCATTTGTGGAGATATTAGAAATCCTTAGGCAGAGGGGTCAATACCAGTCCACCAACCCTACTGAAGACAAGTCGGTTCTCTTGAAGGCTTTCGGGTATCAGGCCTCCACCTCTTGAGTGTCTCCACCCTTCGATGAGCTTATGCAGCTGGTCTTATGAAGGGCGTGGGAGTCTCCGGACACCATGGAGCCTATCCCCAGGAGGCCCAATAAATTTATTTCTGCCCCCCAGGACAAATCATTTCTTACTAAGGGTGTGCCAGTTGATGCCATGGTGTTGGCGGCAGCCACCAAATAAGAAATTTTAGAACCTTCCTCCTCTATCCATCCTCCTAACAGAGATTCTAGGATCGTGGATAGATATGGGAAGCGCACTTCAGTTCAGCGACTTTTGCACTGCGTTCGCTCAACTATCTAACCCATTTTATTAGACTGCAAAGAGATCTCCTGAAAGAGCTCGGAGATGCCCTTCAGGGTACAGTAGCTGCAGGAGCTTCAGATGAAGTTGCCTCCTAGCTTGCTACCCTCAACTCCATAGTAAACTCATTTATGCTCCTCATTTCATATGCAGCTGATGGATCGAGCAGGGCAGCGGGTACAGGAATTGCTCTTAGGAGGCATTTCTGGATGTGCTTGTGTTCCTTGACGGAGCCCTTTAAGTCATCCTTTGTAAATACCCCTTTTGATGGCTCGTCCCTTTTTGGGCCCAAAGTTAAGGAAACTTTGACCAGGTGTGAGCAGGAAGGCAAAAGACTGCCTGCCATCGGAGTCTGTTTTTCCACCCCTACCAGACCCTATCCCAAGGGTCAAAGGGGAGGACAGATGTGGTTCTGCAAAGCCCAAGGAGCCTTTCAGGACACACGGGGGCAGAGGAGGGGGCAATAATAGAAGACGCCACCCTCACAGCAGAGGGGGTCCGCAAAACCAGGGCGACAGAGATCAGTTCTTTGGGAAGCCCTACCAGCGCTCCTGAAAGGAGGCCCGACTGTCCTACTCTGGAGGCAGTTGGGGGTCACTTATCTTTGCATCCAGATGCCTGGCTCAAAATAGCAAATGACAACTGGGTACAAAGTATCATTTCCAGATGATATTTTATTCCTTTTGCCATACCCCCTCCATTGACAAGAAAAATCGCAGACGTTTCACCCAGTTACAGGGAACAGGCAACAATAGAGGTCCAATCGTTGCTGACAAAAAGAGTCATCCAACCAGTCCCAGCAGATCAGATAGGATCTGTCACTTACTCAAGATTCTTTTTAGTTCCCAAAAAGACAGGGGACTGGAGACCTATATTGGAACTTAGCAGACTAAACAGATCTGTCAAGAAAGAGAAGTTCCGGATGGTCACGCTTCAGTCGATACTTCCCTTTTTTAGGGAAAGACAGTTGGATGTGCTCGATAGATCTTCAGGATGCGTACTACCACATAAAAATGACCAGACCATCCAGGGATCATCTGCGCTTCTGGCTGGGAGTCAATCATTACCAGTTTTGAGCCCTGCCCTTTGGTCTCACTACAGCCCCCAGAGTGTTCACTAAATGCATGGCAGTGGTCACGGCTCACCTGAGATGTTTAGGATTCCAGGTGTTTCTGTACCTAGACAATTGGCTTCTCACCGCCACCACCAGGCATCGACTCATACAAGCCAGGGACACCACTCTTTCACTCTGCAGTCAGCTGGGCAGTAGAGTAAACACAGGAAAATCTGCTCTGTCGCCATCGCAACATACCATTTTTATCGGAGCAGAATTGGACACCACCACCACCACTCAGACTTCCAGCAGAAAGAGTCTTACTACTCCGTCAGCAGGTCCACAATATCATATCCAAAAACAAGGCTCCAGCATCAGAAGTACTAAAATTATTAGGCATGATGGCAGCTGCAATATTAGCCATACCATTGGGTCGCATGCACATGCGGATTCTGCAATGGCTGTTGTTCACTCGTGGTCTTACCAAGAGCTCCCAATGTCTCATCTTATAATGTTCATGAACACATGCAAAAAGGATCTTCAGGGGTGGTGGTTGACCTATCTTCATGTCACGATAGGTTGTACTTTTGTTCTACCCCCACCAGTGGCCACAGTGACCACGGACGCTTCCCTGATAGGGTAAGGGGGACATTTTCAGGGGAGAACAGCCCAAGGCACATGGACCGATCAAGAGACACATCTGCATATCAATGTCCTAGAGATGAGAGCAGTACTTTTACTGTTGCAGTACTTCCAGGACTGTCTTCCTCTGGGTACAATTGCGATTCAGGCAAATAACGTGTTAATGGTCTGGTACTTAAACAAACAAGGAGGAACAAGGTCCTACCCCCTTTGTTGCGAGGCCCTAGGAGTATGGCAATGGGATACATCCACCAAGCACTTTCTGTTAGCAATGCACATCCTGGGGAAATCCAACATGATAGCAGACAAGCTGAGCAAATCACGAGTGGTCCCTCAAAAAAGAAATAGCGGACAGGATATTCTGCAGGTGGGGCCAACCTTGCTGCGACCTTTACGCCAACCACATGAACACGAAATGCAGAAGCTACTTTGCCCTGATTCCCCCTCCGGGAGAAGCCCCAAGGGATGCATTCATACACGATTGGCCTCCGGGTCTCCTCTGTGCATTCCCACCAATTCCGTTTATACCCAAAGTACTACAGAAAGCAAAAGCCCGGGGAAGGACCATCATTCTTAATAGCCCCTCATTGGCCTCATCACATTTGATTCGCCTTCCTTCGACTTCATCAACTGGAGGACCCCTGGATTCTGGACCCAGTTCCAAATCTTCTGACACACTCGTCGGGGGAACTTCGTCCCTCTCTTCAGTCCCTGAAGCTGATAGCTTGGCTTCTCCAATTCCCATCATAGCCAGGTTCCATAATTTTTCTAATGAGACACAGCTTAGCAAATGGAATAAATTTTCTATATGAGCCTCTCAAAACAACATTGATCCCTACCTAGCCTCTTATGGCTTCTATACTAGAGTTCTTGACCATGATAATCAAAAAATGAGCTGCAGCAGCAACACTTCGGGTTCAGCTTGCTGCTATCTCTAATTTTCACCTTTGATTTGAAGGATTGGACATAATGTCACACAAACTATCTAAAGCCTTTCTCAAAGGGACCTTTCATCTCAGACCACCTGTGAAATCTCAGTATACCCCATGTAATCTAAATTTTATGCTTTCTCGCATTATTCTCCCTCCATTCGAACCAGCTCCCTCATGTGATTTCAGATATTTGTCATGGAAGACTATCTTTTTAGTAGCTATCACTTCTGCCCGCAGAGTGTCAGAGCTTCAAGCCGTGTCCATTAAGCCTCCTTATTTGATTTTCCATGCTGACAGAGTCTCACTTTGAACTAATCCCTCCTTTTGCCTAAAGTTTGTACTGAAGCTAATCTTAACCAAATTATTGATTTGCCAGTGTTCTTCCCCAATCACTCCAATAACTTAGAGTATATGCTGCACAAGATCGATGTTCATAGATAGCTCAGATTTTACTTGGATAGGACAAAAGACTTTAGAAAATCAGAAGAGCTTTTTGTTTCCTTTTCAGATTCCAGAAAAGGAATGCTATTGGCAAAAATAACTGTTTAAGTGGTTATCTGATTGTATCACATTTGCTTATTCAGCTGCTAATATGCCCTTACAACAAAAAATGAAGGCTCATTCTACTAGAGCAGTGTCTACATCCTCTGTTTTTTCCGCTAGACTTCCTATAGATAACATTTGTGCAGTAGCCACTTGGTCAAGACCTCATACCTTTATCACTCATTATAAAGTTGACAGGGCCTCCTTTGGGTCTACTGTCCTGAAAAACATACTCCCGTGAGCCACCCGAGATGCATGGCGCTTGGGACGCTAACCATCTGTAAGAATGAATGGCGAGGTAGAGCAACTTCACATAAAGAAGTTATGTACTTACCATAACGTTCCATGTGAGTTGTTCATCTCACCTTCATTCTTACTTCCCATCCTCCTACCCCCTCCAGGGTTTTTTGAAGACTGAGATGCTGGATTCTTCCTGGTTGCTCAACCCTTCTATAGCCTTCTCTTATAGAGTGATAGAATGACACATGGTATTATTATACTCGGCAAACAACATCTGAGGTAACTCTAGGTGCATCATGGGATAGGAACTTGGCCTCGAGCTATCTGAAGACCTCGAGCTTTGTAGTAGGCCGACTCGGAGCCGAGGATCGGCTCCGAACCCATCTGTAAGAATGAAGGCGAGTTGAACAACTCACATGGAACGTTATAGTAAGTACATAACTTCTTTTTTGTTCTGTGTGAGAAACCTAAGGGCTTCCATAAACATTCTTAGTCCTCTGTATTTTTGAGTATGCCATTGTGTTTGATATTAAGAGGCCTCAATGACTTTGTTATTCTTTCCGTCTGAAGTCTGTCATACTTCTCTTTATAAATTGTATTGGAGTCATTGGCTAGAGATTCTCCTGGGAAGCAGGCCCCTCCTAAGAAAGTAGATGATGGTGAAGGGCAGAGCTTTTGTTTGTTGATAAAACCTAGAACTTGTAGAAATCTTCTTGCAGAAATCTTCTTGCAGGAAATATGCCTGTGCAATGAAGCACTAACAGGAACATTAATTGAAGATGTATAAATGCTAAGGCAGCCAGATGATGGTCTTTAAGCAGTGAGAATCTGTTACAGTAATGAAACAGATGGTTTCTGAAAATGCATATAAAATTATTTCTTCTCAAGGTTAGCCAGCAAACTTGTACAATAAAAGAAAAGTGGCAAATAAATTACTGATTTGTACAAAAGCTTACCTGAACTTTCTGTACAAGGAGGAACAATGAAAAATTAAAATAAAATTGAAAACTCTAAGGCAAGTGCCATTACAAGCCAGTAGGAAAAAGAACTGTGACCTGGAGTTAGAAGTTAAA